>NC_065449.1:79702065-80002065 GCF_917563875.1 Diabrotica virgifera virgifera | reverse complement strand
ATTATCACTAGAAAAATTTCTAGCCTTACAGGACGACCGTTAGTCGGAGGGTTCACTAGTTCTTAGACTAATAACTTAAATCGTCGAAAAGTACGTATGAGCACTACGCCGTTAACTCTCAGTGGCATATGGGTCGACGGTGCAAAGTCACTTTACACTTGGACTGGACAAATAAATTAAATTGTACGCCCTGTTGGCAAAATACCCTCACTCCCAGAATTCATTTTTTTACACTCTATGAGAGTAAAAAATAAGATTCAGCACAATTTTAACCCACCACACCTCTTCACCCTTCCCGCCATCAGAAATGTCATTTTTATTAGTATTTTTTTATTTTTTTAGATGGTATGCAATCAATTTCAAAAATTTACATGCTTGGTTGAGGCTTTTAAACGTCTATTTTTTATAGAGCAGTAGGTTGAGTGTACATATCCTAAAATATTTTTTTTTGTAAAAGGCGTATATTTTTTTTGGAGGTCGTTGCAGGTCTAATTTTTTTTATTTTGTGTAGGTACTTTATCAAGCCTATACTTCTAATTATTTTTTTAGATTTTTCCGTAAGGTTCGCCACCTTCAAAACCTTGAAAAACTGTTTTTAGGGGGTTTTTGGGTATTTTCCCTATTTTATAAAGTTCAAAATAGATAAAAGCAAGGTTTTGTATAGGTTATACGAGAATGTAAATTGAAGTAACTGAGTCCTCTAGAACATTCCAAAATAGGAGAAACACGTTCAAACACCCAAAAACCACCTACGTGTCTATAAAAAATAGACATGAGTTGTAAAAGCCTCAAAATTTTAAAATTGATTGCATCCCACCTAAAAAAATAAAAATGAAAGGGAAAACGTAGGGGAAAGAGGGGTAGTGGGCTAAAATTGCGCTGGGCTTTACTTTTAAATCACATAGAATGTAAAAAATTGAATTCTGGGAACTCTCGGTCTACCCTGTGACTATTTTCTAATTTATCTGTTCCGTCCATAAGTTGATAGTTTAATTTTTCACTATCGACGTATGTGCCACTGAAAATTTACAGCATGTTGGTCATACGTTTTCTTTTTGGTTCTACAATTTTAGTTATAAACTCTAAAGGCTGATTTATGTTAGGACGGGGACGTGGACGACACGGCTGTCTTACGGGGCACGTTGAAAAAGT
Source organism: Diabrotica virgifera virgifera (assembly GCF_917563875.1). Classification (NCBI taxonomy): domain Eukaryota; kingdom Metazoa; phylum Arthropoda; class Insecta; order Coleoptera; family Chrysomelidae; genus Diabrotica; species Diabrotica virgifera. Next base: position 80,000,913 of record NC_065449.1, on the reverse strand, counting down.
GTCTGATATGAACAGCACTGGCTAGTTTATCATACAACGGAACGGGGCGACACCGGGGACGCTTTCTATTGTTCTACGGCACGTATTGTACACGCGCTGTCCTAACATAAATCAGCCTTTATGGTACCTAAAATGGTTAGCAAATTTTACCTATCTCGGCCCTTAGTCTATTGTGACGTAGTTTAACCCTCCGTTAGTCGCTAGGATAAACGGAGCATCAAGAGTCGCTACGGTGTCAGAGACCGACAATTTAAAAAAAATAGTTATTGCTATAAAATTCATACAAATATTTTATATTGTGTATAGGAATGACTGAAAAATATTTTTGAAAATGTTTTATTGAAAAACAACATATTAAATGAAAACCCCTAGTATACCAATATACATACTGTTATTTGTAATATAAAAATATTCGCTAGGAACCATTTCCCATAATTCCAACAAACGTTTTTGTTCAGCTTCAAAGGACATCTATAAATAAGATTTGACCAAAACTTACCGATAAAATGCAATAATAAGATGCTAAATATTTACCTGAACTGCAAGTTATGCCAATAAAGTAATAAACACACCGTTAGTCGCTACGGAGTCTTGCACCGAAAATAGCTATAAAACTCGCACAACTGTACCCAAGTAGGTAAGAATGTATACTAACACGAGGTTAGTTGATAGGAAGAGGTACAGAAAGTGGCGATAGAAAAAACCAGTTATTTTGTAAATTGTAAATCCCGAATGAATAATTCTGTCGTCGGTGTGTGACACCGATAGCGACTAAAGGAGAGTTAAAGGCGAATTTACTAAAGAGATTGGAAATAGGAAAAAATTAATCTATTAAAACTATTTAATATCGTGTTTATTATACATTTTAGTTATTTTCCTCTTCGAACCACTGTTACCCAACTTGGAACAAGTTTTTCGTTGGATGGAGGAGGCACTTCATGATTGTGCTTGTTGATAACCTCCAACGTTTTTCCAGAAGTTACTAGATATGCATTACAATTCGTTGTACTAAACTTTGCACAACGCCACCTTGTATTGCTAGGATTACGTCTGTGTACTCTGAAAATGTAGTTCTCAAAGATAATTTTTGGGTATTTAACTCCTTGTGAAAAGTAGATTAATTCTAAAAAAAAACAAAGCTGTAATATAAAAACTTTGGAGAAGTAAATTTGCTTGAAAAATGGACAAATGCTTTTTTGTAATATCACTATTACAAAAAGCAACTATTCCACTAGGTAAATTTTGTTTAAAAATTCTTTTTAAATTTAATTATGCTATGTAATGTTAATGTTATACATTAACCTATAATATGTATATGTAATAATAAACCGCAATAAAACATTTGAAAATATTATATTTATATATTTTTTAATATTTTGTTGAGCTCCTGATCTTAATCCCATAGAAAAAATGTTTGGGAGCTTGTAAAACGTGAAATTTCCAATGAAAATGTCACCAATAAAATTGTTTGGATTGAAGAACTAATTATTGGGACCACAATAATAAATTGAAGCAAAGTGAATTTAATTGCATTCAAAGTATGCCAAGGCAAGTACAAGCGGTAATCAAAGTTAAATGGGGCTCAATAAATATTAAAAAAATATAAATACGTAAATAGTATTCATATATACGTATAACGCCATACGTAACGAATACTAATTCATGAAAAGGATGTCAAAAAGAGATGGAGAAAGTATTTTGACAGTTTATTAAATGAAGAATTTGACAGACAGCCTGTGGAGTTAACGGAGACAGTAACAGCAATGGTTACCAGAATAACAAACGAAGAAGTGGCTCAAGCGCTTCAAAAAATAAAGAAAGGAAAAGCAGTCGGACCAGATGATATTCCTGGGGAAGTATGGAGAGCATTGGGAAAGACAGGAATAAGTTGGCTAGCAGGTATATTTAATAGAATTATGGAAGTTGGACAAATGCCAAACGAATGGAGAAGCAGTATATTAGTACATGTCTACAAAAACAAGGGAGACATACAACAATGCACAAACTACAGGGCTATAAAACTACTTAGCCACACCATGAAAATATGGGAGAGAGTAATTGATAGACGGATACGTGAAGAAACCGAAATATCCGATAATCAATTTGGCTTTATGCAGGGCAGATCAACAACAGATGCAATTTTCATTGTAAGGCAATTGATGGAAAAATACAGGAATAAAGAGACCAATATGGTATTCATTGATCTTGAGAAAGCATGTGATAGAGTTCCTCGAGAGATTCTGTGGTGGGCACTCAATAAGAAAGGAGTCCCTGGCGAATATGTAAAGATTGTGAGATATATGTATGAGGGAGTAACGACTAGTGTTAGGACAGGTGTGGGAGAGACTGATAAATTTCAGGTGAAAGTAGTAGGCACCAAGGCTCGGTGCTTAGTCCTTATTTATTCTCATTAGTTTTGGACCAGATAACAGGGAAACTACAGGGTAGTAATCCATGGTGCCTAATGTATGCTGATGATGTAGTGTTAATAGGAAATAGTGAAAGAGACTTAGAACAAAAACTGGAAAAGTGGAGACAAGCACTGGAGGAAAAAGGTTTAAAACTTAGTAGGACAAAAACAGAGTATTTGGAATGTTCATTTAAAGATGGAGTTACTACAAATAAAATGGTATCTTTGGATGGTGAAATGATTGTGAAAAGCAATAGTTTTAAGTAACTAGGATCGGTATTACAGAGTAATGGAGAAATAGATGGAGATGCATGCAGTAGAATTAGGGCTGGATGGATGAAGTAGAAAGAAGCAAGTGGTGTGTTGTGTGACAGAAAAATTCCAATGAAGCTGAAGGGAAAATTCTACAAAACAGCCGTAAGACCGGCTATGATGCACGGAACTGAATGTTGGGTAGTGAAAAAGAAAGAGGAACAACGAATGCATGTGGCGGAAATGAGAATGCTTAGATGGATGAGTGGAATGACAAAGAAGGATAAAATTAGAAATGAGTATATTAGGGGAAGTCTAGGTGTGGCACCAATTGATGCCAAAATGAGAGAGCATAGGTTAAGATGGTTTGGTCATGTTCAACGTCGAGACGTTAATCACCCAATACGAAGAATAACTGAAGTGCAGATTCCTGGAAGGAGTAGGAGAGGAAGACCAAAGAATACCTGGGGGGAGACGATAAGGCAGGACATGTTGGTAAAGGGGATTAACATTGCTATGACCCACGATAGAGTTGTGTGGAGAAATGCAATTAGGGAAGCCGACTCCGCATAGGGATAAGACAAAGAGAATGATAATGTATACGTATAACGCCAGACAATGAGAGGAAAAACAGGATATCACCTCCGAATTTAATCTAATCTTATCTCCTAATTCAAAGTCTACCCTATGCCGATGTGTGCTTTTATCTTGGGGGTGGCTCCCACCCCTTCTCGGGGGTGAAAAATGTTTTGGTCAAAATAACCACGGTGGTGGCTAGAGAACCTAATTCTAAGTAAAAACTGTTCTATATATATTTTTTGAAACCTCGACACTTTTTGAGATATTCGAGGTTAAAAATTTGGCATTTTCATTGAAAAATGTCACCTTTTCGGACGGTTTTTTGCGAATACCTTAAAAATTATATATCGAACGAAAAAAACTATGTGAAATATTTTTGTACCTTATGAAAAATCAAAGAGATTCGTTTCATCATAAATCTTCTAGTTATAACACAAAAAGAGATATGGTAGGTGAAAAGAGATTTTTTTTAGTATATGCTCAAATCGTTGTGTTTAACTTAAAATAACAGAGAAATCGTCAATTTTAGGGATATAATGCTACGAATACCTTTTGTAGTGGTTGAAAAGACCTTCAAAATGAGCACTGTTAAATGTCGATTACATTCAAACTAAGCGAGATATGGTGCAAAAAAAATTGATGACTAATGTATTTAAGGAAAAATGAGAAGTATGTATATTTAAACCCTCATCCACCAGAATTTAAATGCATCATTTTCTTTCTACAATACCTTGTATTATAGTGTTGTTTCTATGTTCAAAAAGTTGAACGGGTTTAAAATGCATGGTTTTTGAAAAAGGTAGGATCAAACTATAGAGCGCATTTTTAAATTTTTCTCCATGTAAATCGAAAACGATAAAGAGAAACAGTAATGAAAGAAAAAACAAAATTGTTTTTTAAAAAAACTCTATATTTTTGTACTGTGTCTTTTTTTCGTATCTCTTATCATTTTCGAGTTACATGGAGAAAAAGGAAGATTTTTAAGAAAATTTAAAAATGCGCTCTATAATTTGATCTTATTTTTTTTTTCAAAAACCATTCATTTTAAATCCGTCCAACTTTTTGAACATAGAAATAACACTATAATAAAATGTATCGTAGAATGATTACGATTCATTTAAATTCTGGTGGATAAGTGGTTAAATATACTTCTCATTTTTCCTTAACATACATTAGTCATCAATTGTTATTTTAAGTTGAACACAGCGATTTGAGCATGTACCAAAAAAAAATTTCTTTTCACCAACCATATCTCTTTTTGTATTATAACTAGAAGAATTATGATGAAACGAATCTCTTTGATTGTTCATAAGCTACAAAAATGTTTAATATAGTTTTTTTCGTTAGATGCATAATTTTTAAGGTATTTGCAAAAAACCGTCCGAAAAGGTGACATTTTTCAATAAAAATGCCAAATTTTCAACCTCGAATAACTCAAAAATATTGAAATTTCAAAAAAAAATATATAGACCAGTTTTGCTCAGAATTGGGTCCTCTAGCCACCACCGTGGTTATTTTGACCAAAAAATTTTATAACCACCCCGAGAAAAAAGCACACATGGGCATAGGGTAGACTTTGAATTAGGAGATAAGTAGAGGCTATTCCCAAAATTTCATTAAAATCAATGAAATAGGATGGAATTCGGAGCCAAATACCCTCACTAACTGCACTAGTAAAGAGTACGTAAATTGGTAAGATTAGTACAATTCGTAAAATCCTCTTTACATGCCCTAACTCATCAGAATTCAGGAAGGTACAAATCCATAAGCAAACGGTTCAACTAATGTGTCTTCAAACTTTACACCTCAGGTGAATAGCTACAAAAGTGCCATCTACTCTGATGGCTAAGAACTAAAACGCGTCGAGTCGGTTTCCAATCTTTTGTGCTGTATGAAAAGTTGCGTGCATGCAGGAGAACACTGCTTTGTGGAACTTTAGACTTTAGGAATTTTTTTGTCAAACATTTACATTTATTCTGAACTCTCTATAGGGCTTTTCATCGATTGCCATTTGTTTCGAGCTTCTGTCATGTGTCACATAATATTAATATATCTACGTCATACGTCTTCGGTTTGTGTCATTGGTATATACAAATAACGTATGACGTAGATATATTAATATTATGTGACACATGACAGAAGCTCGAAACAAATGGCTGTGAATGAAAAGCCTTATTAAGCCGATATACTTAGAGTAGGTGATACATTCTATTAAGTTTATATTGTATGTGTTATTATTGGCATTTGCTGAGTTTATCCTAAATATATCCGTATTTATTCTTTTCATTAAAATAAACATAGTTTTAAAAGTTATGCATCACCTAAAATTATGCTCATTTTCATAGGTTATTTTTTCATGAACAGGTTAACGGATTCCGCTAATGTTTTTTTTTATTTTAGATTTTATTTTTATTTTTTATTTTATTTTATTATTTTAGATTTTTCTTTGGTATTTACACAGTTGGGCAAAGGTATACTCAAACTTTTTTTTGGAACTTATACCGGGTAAACGAAAAGATATGTTTTTCTTGTGTCAAGTTTGAGACACCCTGTAACGAGAACAAGGTACATGTGTGAATATACGTCAAAATAGTATTGTAGTCTTATGTTTTGTGAACATTTTGTTTTTTGATTGTCCCTGATATCTTCAGAAATAAAGAAAATAGACGGTTTTATTCTTGCACATGTGTTTTAACTGAAACAAAAGTTTGAGACACCCTGTAGAAAGGAAGTAGTACATTGGGACCTTTACATCGAAATTACGTTATAGTCTCATATTTTGTAAACATTTTGTTTTTATAGTTTCTCTGATCTCTTTAATATCAAAGAAACTACACGGTTTTAATCATTAATATGTGTTTTAACTGACGAAATGCAATAAGTGAGGAGGCCATGTCTTATCAGACACTAAGATCAAATTATTTCCTATATATATTGCGAAAAAAACAAAGTGTTCACAGAAAGTTCTCTGTACAATGTATTTCTCGCTTTTTAAGGGAGCATCCATAAACTACGTCGTAAAAAATTTGAACTTTTTAATACCCCCCCCTCCGTCGTAATTCGTCGTATAGAGACGACCCCCCCCCATGTCGACGTCGTCGTTGCAATTCACGACCCCCCTTTCATTGATTAAAAAAATATATATTATTTCTGTTTTTTTTTAATCAAATATGAGGGAGTAGGCTTAAAATCTTGGTCCAATGCTATTTAAATGCATTAATTTTTTTCGAAACCTGAGAAAACTAATAAATATATTTGAAAAATTTAAACGCAGAATAAAAGATTACATTATTACCGAGGGTTGAAAGTCCCATAAAATAAACAAAAGGTTTCTTTTGAATGAAATATTTAAAATGAAAAATCAGACAAAATTTTCTCTTTTTTTTCACCCCTGTAACTTATTAAAATAAACATTATAGATGTTTTCAGAAACTTTTGGCCCTCGGCAATAATGCAGTCTTTCAATGTGCGTTTAAATTTTTCAAAAATCTTTATTAGTATTCTTAGTATTCCAAAAAAATTAATGTATTTAAATAGCATTGGACCAAGATTTTGCAAGGTATGCTTTCTTAACTGCATCATATAAATCTTTATATTTATTTTGTTTTGATTTCGATGCCATTTCTTCTAAAGTACAAATACGACTTACTAACTAAATAGAAAACAATATTTTATTTCTATTCGTTCTTTCAGAACTGTTGTTTATGAATGAACTAACAATTTAATATTTTTTTGCTTCCAGACGTTGTTCTGTATATAGAAGCAATTGTTTAAACCCAAAGAACAATGTCTTATTGTTTGTTGTCCTGTACAAAAGTGCTACCTAATATTATTTTAACGCCATGACTAATAAAAACGAAATGAAAAGTATGCGATAAAAGTATCTATAATAGAATTATTCTTTTTAATTTTAACAAAGGTATATTTATTCGTAAACGTTTTGTTTTATTTTCCATTTCATATCAAAAACTATACGTTTTTATATGATATCTATCTGATACTTTAATGCTGATAGAAGCTAGTAAAAAATTATTTTTATAGACACAATAGCGACAAATTTAAATATACCAATATATTGAACGACGTAGAATGGGCACTCATACCCCCCTCCCCCTGTCGAACTCCGTAGTAATAAGCAAGCCCCCCCCCATCCCTCTTCTCAATGACGTAGTTTATGGATGACCCCTAAAGAGCCTCCACGTAGACACCAAATTTATACTTACTTTCAAGGAAATTCCACCGCAAAACATCATAGAGCCTCCCTTAAACAATCTCATCTCTCTTATGTTTCGTTGTGCATACCGCTCTCTTTCTGTTCACGAAAAAATCAACTATGAAAATGAACATAATTTTAAGTGATGCATAACTTTTGAAACTGTGAAAATGTGTAGTTCTAACACTTTGGATAATATTGCCAATACACTAATAAAACTGACTGACAGATAAAATGAGGATTCTTTTGGATTTTCCCCTGATTTTAACATTAAAATTATTTCTGTTGAAAGAAAAAGACTAAGTTTTGAATCTAGTGGCATACAAAACAACATAATGTTACTCTACATCCCACCAGACTGAAAACAATGGGAACCTTCTCTGGTTACACCTCCGAGGCTTCTACAATTTGCAAGCCATAACGGATGCTGAGGCTAAGGAAGATAAGGGAATTTTACAATTTATAATTCACGTCCCATCTGCTCAGCGCGGTAAAGTTCCAACGAGAATGGTTCCCTTCATACTCCAATCAGAGTAAACATGTAAATCAAACATGAATAACCATTTTCAATTTCGTTGCAAAAGGAAAATACAGCCGCCACATATTCTAGTATTCTAGTCCAATCAGAGAGTGCAGCAAGCACCTCTACCGGTTTCGAAACTTATTAGTCTCTCACCAGGAGGCACATATGCTGCTCTCTCTGATCCAACCAAAACAAACCCCGGCGTGCAGTCACGAATTGCAACGAACGAAATGGCATAGATGCCCTAGCGGCAACTGCTAGTAAAAGACTAAGTTTTTAATCTAATGACATATAAAACAACATAATGTTACTATACATCCTTAGTCTCAGCATGCGTTATGGCTTGAAAATTGCAGAAGCCTCGGAGGTGTAACCAGAGAAGGTTCCCATTTTTTTCAGTCTGGTGGGATGTAGAGTAAAATTATGTTGTTTTATATGCCATTAGATTGAAAACGTAGTCTTTTGCTAGCAGTTGCCGCTAGGGCATCCCTGCCATTTCGTTGGTTGCAATCCGCGACTGCACGCCGGGGTTTGTTTTGGTTGGATCAGAGAGAGCAGCATAAGTGTCTCCTGATGAGAGACTAATAAGTTTCGAAACCGGTAGAGGTGCTTGTTGCACTCTCTGATTGGACTAGAATATGGTGCGGCTGTATTTTCGTTTTGCAACGAAATTGGAAATGGTTATTAATTTTTTTATTTCTGTTGATTTAAAATATTTTAGTTAGTCATTTAATGACAGAATTCGTCTTATTACGTATATTATAAAAATTATTCTTGTTCCCTGTCATCTTTTAACATTAGAGGAGTCTCTTTATTAATCCTTGCAGCTTTTATTTGATTCAGAAGAATTATTTTGTTCCAGACTTTCCGTTACAGTAAACTGTTTAACTCTTGGTATAATTTATAATCCCACATAAATCAGTTTACTCTTTATTAAATTTGTGTATATGTAAATAATACAATAATGTTATTTGAAGAGTTTATTACTAAATATTAGCAATAAGTACTTTCATAATTTACATGATACTATACATATTAAAAAAACCTAAAATCATCACTTGCGAATGGAATATTAAACACTTGTTTTATTAATTTTGGATATAACTTCATCAAATACAGAAAATTTACTCAGAGGAGTTAACTTAAAGAACCACCCAAAAAGCTTTGAAAATGAAGAAGTATTTAGTACCTACACATACTTTATTAAATGAAATACAAATAAAATCAGCACGGATTCACAGAAGAATATAAAAATGTACAATTTATATGAAATTATCGTGCAGCTATAACTATTAATAAACATATTTCGTGATAAGCGCTCAAACTTATAGGATAGTTTACAAAAGAGGGCTAAGCGTTGACTCTAGTGAGAAGAACTAACAAGTGAACCTCACGAATTAAAACCAACACTTTTGTAACATGTTTTTGTATAACCAAGTAAAATGCAATACTAGAAAAAATATACAGGGTGTTTCATTAATAATTGTCCATATAGTAACTGGAGAAACCTTAGTACAAAATACGAAGATTTAACCTGAAACACTTAAATAAAATGTGGTTTCTTACGTAGTTACAGGGTATTTTATCTAAAAATTTAAAAATTATTTTTGCTCATCATTTTAAAACTATTCGACGTATCCTTTTCGTATTCGGCAGGAAGTATAGGTACTGTTCCAACTACTAAATTATGTTAAACAAACGTTTCTGTCTATTACCAGAGGCGTACGACGGGGGAAAGTGAATGGTTGACCCTTTCCAACTTCTACGCCACTGGCGGAATTGCTATTCTAGTTCAATTTTTGGATTCTCCAATCCTTTCTATGAAAATAATATACTCCCCATTCTTAACGATAAAGTCATTAGTTTTCGAGATATTTGAAGTTAAAAATGAAACGACACGGTTATTTTGATTAATATATTGTGTCGCTTCATTTTTAGTTTCAAATATCTCGAAAATTAATCATTTTATCGTTACGAATGAAGAGTATATTATTTACATAAAAAGTATTGAAAAATCAAAAAATTACACTAAAATAGCAATTTCGTCAGTGGCGTAGAATTTGGGAAGGGTCAACCAGCCACTATCCCCTGTCGTACGCCTCTGGTAGTAGGTAGAAACGTTTATATATATATATATATATATATATATATATATATATATATATATATATATATAAAGGGTTGTCTACAGCTAATGCCGTTTCCCTTCCGTCAGCCAGGACTTCCATTTTTTTCGATCTTCCCAGTCTCCGTCTTCCAATCCTTTCTTAGACATGGCTTCGTCGACTTCATTTTTCCAAGATCTTCTAGGTCGTCCTCTTCTTCTCGTTCCTCTTGGGCTCCATTCTGCAACCTTGTTTATCCAAGTGTTTTCTGCTCTGCGTACGTGGCCGTACCATTTCAGTCTTCTCTAGTCTATATATTGCAGGGCATCTTTTTCCACTTGCATTCTTCTCCTTATCTCCTCATTTGTTATTCTGTCTCTTATGGTGAGACCACAGCATCTTCTCCAGTATTCCATTTCGGTTGCCAGAATGCTTTTTTGGGTTTTTTTGTTTATGACCCAAATTTCTGCGGCATATGTCATGATGCTTCTTACTATTGTTTGGTATATCATTCTTTTTGTTTTTCCCTTGATGTTTTTATTCCAGATTACATTAAGGAGTTGTCTAATGCAAGATCTTGTTTGTCCCAATCTACTTTTTATTTCTGCTTCTGTTGTTCCGCTTTTCGACATTATAAAGCCCAAATATTTAAAATTCTTCGTTCCTTTTATTTCAACTTCTTCTACTTCTAAGTTTTTTACGTCTTCTTCCGATATTACTAATTATTCCGTTTTCTTCATATTTATTTCCAGGCCCACCTTTTTGTATTCCTCTTTTAGTTTTCTTACCATGTAACTGATATCCTCTTCATCTTGAGCCATCACCACCTGATCGTCTGCGAAACACAATGTGTAGAGATAATCGTCCCTTATCGGTATTCCCATACCCCTACACTCTGTCTTCCAAGTTGTTAGTGCGTGTTCTAAAAATATTTTAAATAGAGTCGGTGACGTTGGGTATCCCTGTAGTAATCCTTTTGTTGTTTTGAAGTTAGCAACTACCTTGTTTCCGATTTTTATATTTACTTCATTTCCACTGTACATGTTTTTGATTGCTTGTGTTAGGTTAGGTGGTATCCCTATTTTAGTCATTGCTTTGTACAGTTCTTTCCTTGGCACGGTGTCGTATGCCTTCCTAAGGCCTATAAACGCCATGTGTACATCTTTGATCTTAGCTCTTTTTTTCTCTATTGTCTGTTGTATTGTATGGATATGATCTAGACATGATTTCCCTGCTGTGAAACCTGCTTGTTCTTCTCCGATTTTACCTTCTATATTTTTCTCTATTTTGTTCCTGAGGATCCTGCCATACAGTCTTCCCATTGTAGCGATGACGCTTATCCCCCTGTAATTTTCGCAATCTTTTCTGTTACCTTTTTTGTATATCGATGTTATGTAGGCTTCCTACCATTGTTTAGGGATGTCCTCTCCATTTATTGCTCTTTCCATGATTCGGCATATCATTCTTCTTAACTTCTGTGTTCCGTATTTGATTAGTTCCGCCACAATTCCTCCTGGTCCTCCAGCTTTATTGCTCTTCATGGAATTTATTGCTTGTTTCATCTCTTTGTCTGTTATGACTATTTTCTCTTCCTCTGTGGTCATTATTTTTTGTTCGTCTCCATCGATGCTGAATTCTGGTCTTTGCTCTATCAGTAGATTTTTATAGTGGTTCTCCCACTCGTCGTCTGGTATGTATTGTATAATAGTTCGTAATGATTTCACAATTTTCCAGGCTTCTGAACTTCTTGTTCCTCCCATATTCTGTTCTATACTTCTACATGACCTTTCCCATTGTTCATTTTTTTCTTTCGTTGTAATAGCCCTAACTTCTCTGTTCTTATCTCTATATTTACGGAGGTCTTGTGGATCTTTTGTGCTTAGGTATTTATGGTATAGTTCTTTTTTTTCTTTTATTTTCTCTAAGGTGTCTTCGTGGAATTCCCATTTGTAAGTTTTATCTCTTGTATTTTCTATTTCTCCTAGCGCTTCCAGACCTGCTTGTATTATGCTTTCTCTTATGTGTTCGTATGTACTGTTGATATTCTCCTCAAAACGAAATTCCACTAGCTTCTGATCTAATCTTCTTTGGTACAAGTTTCTTATGGAGTCGTCCTGAAGTAAGTGTATCTTCAGTCTTTTTTCTGTTGGTAATTCTTTATGTGGTTCTTGGTTACTCTGTGCACTTTGGTGTACCCATGGTAGTTCTAATCTTGCTATCAGTAGTCTATGGTCGCTGCCGCATTCTGCTCCTCTTTGTACTCTTACGTCTCTTATTCGCATTGTGGTTTCTTTCTTCAGTATGACGTAATCTATTATCGACTTAAGGTTTCTTGTTTCTTGAGTCCATGTGTACTTGTGAATGTCTTTATGTTCAAAAAAGCCGTTGGTGATTCTGAGGCCGTTCATCTCACATAGTTCTGTAAGTCTTTCTCCATTGTTGTTTCCAACGTCTTCTCCAAATCTTCCAATTGTTTGGTCATTTTCTTTTTTCCCAACTCTGCCATTCAGATCTCCTGCGATGATTATTTCTTCCCTTTTTTTGACCTTTATGATTTCACCTTGTAGCGTATCCATGAAGTTTTCCTTTTCCTTGATGTTACTGTCATCTGTTGGACCATATACTCCTAATACCACTATATCTCTACCGAATAAGGTCATATGGACTTTTATAATTCTTTCATTTATGGGCTCCCACGATTTGATGTTCCTTTTATACTTTTTCTTAATAAGAATTCCTACTCCTGCTTTCGCTCTTTTATCTTTATCAACTCCACTCCATATGTGTATTATATCTCCGATTTCCTCTATGCCATTTCCCTTTTTCTTAGTTTCACTTATAGTTAATATGTCGACATTCATCTTTCTGATTTCTATTAAGAGTTCCCTGTATTTTGTGTTCCATCCTTGAATATTCCATGTTCCCATCTTGATTCTTCTCTGTTTCTTCTTTTGTTTTGCCTTGCTGACGTTTTCAACTGGACTCTAAAGATCTATAGCAAAATTGCCCCCCCCCCCCCCCGTATCCGTTGGGGCTCCCTCTTAGAGAGGTGTGGGTTACCACCCGGGGATATTTTCCGCGACTTTTCATTTTGCCATTTTTTTCTTCATATTTCCTTTGGTTTTTACATGTGTTCGGTTGTTTAATCCTGAACGCCATAACCCCCATCTGGAGGGCCTCTTGTTCAGCCGCTCATTCTGGGTCCGTCGCTGTTTGCAGCCGCCCACTCTGGGTCAGTCGCTGCATTTTTAATTTTATACGAACCCTAAAATCGGGGGTCGCCACTTCCGCCATACACACCGTACCGAAGATATTCTTCTCCGCCGTGGATACCGTTGTGGTCTTCATCCGTAACCCTGGACAAGGGACCCTAAGCAGGTACTAGTTTCCCGGGTCAGAAAACTCCTGGAATCTGCGGAGGGCAGGGATTGATTTACTTTCCCTGGTAGGACTGTCCAAAAGGAGTTCCTATCCGCTACCCGCTTTTATCGGAAAGAAACGTTTATTTATCGTAATTTAGTAGGGTGTACAGTAACTACACTTTCTACCAAGTATGATAAAGATAGGCCAAATAGTTTTAAAGTACTGGCTACAAATAATTTTTAAATTTTAATCATATGAATCATATCATAAATTAATCAAAATAACTGTGCCGTTTCATATTTAACTTCAAATATCTCGAAAACTAATGACATTATCGTTACCAATGAAGAGTATATTATTTACGTAGAAAGTATTGGAGAATCTCAAAATGGTATTAAAATAGTAATTCTACCAGTGGCGTAGAATTTGAGAAGGGTCAACCATTCACTATCCCCTGTCGTACGCCTCTGGTAGCAGCTAGCAACGTTTGTTTATCATAATTTAGTAGGGTGTATAGTAGTCGCACTTTCTGGCCAGTATGAAAAGGATACGTCGAATAGTTTTAAAATACTGAGCAAAAATATTTTTTAAATTTTTAGATAAAACACCCTGTAACTCAGTAACGAACCACATTTTATTTAAGTGTTTTGGGTTAAATCTTCGTATTTTGTTCTAAGATTTCTCCAGTTACTATATGGACAATTATTAATGAAACACCCTGTATAATATTTTTTACATACTTTACATCATGGAATTATAGAAAATATCTGACAACACAGTAAGGAACGTTCCTTATATAAAAATAACAGATACGAAGCTGCCAACAGAACCATTAGAGAAATAATAGCTAAGTCCAAGTTATGAAACTTATTGTACAAAAACTCAAACTGTAGCTATATGATCGGAAGCCAAAATTATTTATTTACCTATAATAAATTTACAATCAAGATGCAGTAGAAATAAACAAACCAAGACACGTTAAACGCCACTACGAGCACTCCCAAATCATAATTTACAATGTATATAGGGTGAGGCAGATAAAGGGCCTATTAGAAATATCTCGAGAACCAAAGGTAAGAGAATCATGAAAATTGGAATACAGGGGTTTTGGGGTTTGAACTATTTAATGAAATTATTTTGGTCTCTTTGCTACTTCCGGTTATACCGGTTATACCGGAGGTTGATTGTAACTTCGTTTTTTAAATGGGATTATTTTAATAATAATGGGTATATTTTTGGATTCTGCTCAATGTCTTCTTTCTTAAAATATGAGGTTTTGTAATATACAGGGTAGTTTAAAAGATAATTACGGTTTTTTATAAATTTTGTAGCAAACTTCACACCTTGTAGAATTGTACTGATTTGATATCAAAAACTCCATTTATGTTCAAGTGATTTTAAATATAGTCTGTTATTATTAAAAGTTAATAATATAGCGAAATGTTTAATTTTAGTAGACAGGGTTGGTCGAAACTCGGAATGAGTATTTTCTGGGTTTTCTTAAATGGAACACCCTGTATTTTTGCATTGTAATGAAATTATATTTTATAGTACTTTTTTATTTCTTAAGCATTCCCTATACCTAACTGCATTAGTTTGTAAGTTATTAACATTAATTGCAACAAAAATTACGTAAAATTTTATTAGGTTTGCCGTGAAAATATTCAATTATAAATGATTTTTTGAAAATAAATACATGTTAATCTAGGATGATTCTTAATTCATTGATATTGGATAAGATACCAAAATGCCTACGTTGTTAAGATTGTTGGTGCATAAAATATTAATAAAAACAAACCATATTCTACCTAGTTGGCTATGGCTTTGATACTAAACTTGATTAAACATTAGGCATTGTATTATTTTTATTGTTCCAGTTGTTTTGTTACAATTACTAATATAAATTTTTGTAATGGGGAACTGATTAGTAAAGTTTTTTTTCTAGGAGAGTATAACAAAAATGTACTACTAGCAATAAGAATTTTTCATCTGCAACTCCCTGATAGACGACAACCAAGAAGAGAAACGTTTCAAAGTTTACTAGAATAACAGCATATGTGCCTCCTGCTGAGAGACTAATAAGTTTCGAAACCGGTAAAGGTGCTTGCTGCACTCTCTGATTGGACTAAAATATGGTTCGGCTGAATTTTCGTTTTGCAACGAAATTGAAAATGGTTATTCATTTTTGATTTAAATTTACTCTGATTGGAGTATGAAGGAAACCATTCTCGTTGGAACTTTACCGCGCTGAGCAGATGGGACGTGAATTGTAAATTGTAGAATTCCCTCATCTTCCTTAGTCTCAGCATCCGTATGGCTTGCAAATTGTAGAAGCCTCGGAGGTGTAACCAGAGAAGGTTCCCATTGTTTTCATTCTGGTGGGATGTAGAATAGCATTATGTTGTTTTATATGCTATTAGAGTGAAAACTTAGTCTTTTTACTAGAATAGTTTCGAAATACTAGACACTTAGATTACGAGAACGTTCATACTAATATGCAGATTCTCAGTGACACTAACATTTAATTCATTTTAATAATTTACTATAGTTTTTGTTCGATCAGATTTCTCGTAATCTAAATGTCCAGTTCGTTGAAACTGCTCCAGTAAATTTTGAAAAGTTTCTCTTTTTGGTTGTCATCTATCATGGAATTGCTGATGACAAATTCTTATTGCTAGTAGCACATTTTTATTTGTTATACTCTGCTAGAACAAAAAACATCTGAATCTAATTTTTTGTTGCAATTAATGTTTGGCTTAAAGAACTACGAATAACTTACAAATTAAAGCAGTTAGGTATAGGGAATGCTTAAGAAATAAAAAAGTACTATAAAATATCACTTCACTACAATACAAAAATACAGGGTGTTCCACTTAGGAACACTTAGAAAATACTCATTCCGAGTTTCGAACAACCATGTATACTAAAATTAAACATTTCGCTATTAGGCCAGGAACTCAAGCTTTTCACCTCGCAATTTTTACAGACTGGATCGATTTGCTTGAAAATTTTAGAATAAGTAGTGGATAGTCCAAGAATCAAAATCTATATGATGCCGAAAGGCGCTTTTATGATGGGGGTGGTTGCCACCCCATCTCGGGGGTGAAAATTTTTAATTATATTTTGACCGAAAAAGTTGATAAAAACGTTCATTCTAAGCAAAAAATGTTCTATACATTTTTTTGATAAAATTAATAGTTTTCGATTTATTCGCTATCGAAAGTGTTAGTTTTGTATAGAAAAAATCAATGTTTTGCGATATATGTATACGCATTTACAATACACTCAGTTTTTGCCATAGAAATTTTTTTTTAAACCAAGTTTGTGGGAATTTAATAACCTACAATTATATATGGAAACATTTTTTCGTATCTCTGATGCCAATCTTTCTATTCTGAAGAAAATGGCATTTTTTACCAAACTACAAAAATTCCTTATTTGCTTTTAACTCCATTTTTTTCAAAACTAATCATTCTAAGCTAGTCAAAGTTCTAGAATCTATCAATAATACATAAATAAATAAGAATGAATAAGATCAATGACTAAAAATACCGCCAACTAACATTATTATGCTTCCAATTGGATTTCTCCTTTTTTTTTCAAAAAGATATATTGATTTTTTAACCGTAACTTTTTATTTTTTATCTCAGAAAGTTTTGTAAAAACAATTTTGTAGGCTTTTACAAGATCTATAAGACTATTAATATTAAATCTTTTTGTAATCTTCAATCGCAAAAAGAGGTGACTTTTAGAGGGATGGTAAAGGTGGTTTTTGTTTGTTATTACAAGCTTTAATTGTCAATAGCTCACTCAATTTTTACCGCAGAAATTTTTTTTATAAACTGTGTTCTTGGCAATTAGACAAGCTACAATTTCATATTTAAACACTTTTTCGTATCTCTGATGCTAATCTTACTATTCTGAAGAAAAGCCATTGTTTTCTAAACTACAAAAATTCGTTATTCAATTTTAACTCCGTTTTTTTTTTAAACTAATCATTCTGAGCCGATCAAACTTTTAGAACCTATTAAAAATACATAAATAAAAAAGACCAAATAAGGTTAATGACCAATTTTAATTAGGGTGGTGATTAGGGGGTTGCTTGCGATCATTTTTTCGATGAAAAAAATGGGGATTGAAGTTCTTTTCATTATAAGTCACTTAATTTTTGAGATAGAGACTTCTTTTTAATTTCGGGATAGATATATTTAAGTACTTTAAATTAGTTTAAATAAGTTGTCCTCGAAAAATGGAAAATTTCTTCAGTCTTTTGACTTTGAATCTAGAATATTTAGCATTTAACGAAGAAGAGCCAACATATAATAAAGTATAGCTCGATTACTATTGGTCTTAAAGAACATTTAAAAAAACGATTTTGTTTATTATTTATAAAGGTATATTTTTGTTAAACAAAGTTGTTTTGATAAAACGAAAACTTTTGGAGTTATTAGCATAAAACTGATTAAAAACACTGATTTTTCGATATAAACCTAACACTTTCGATAGCGAATAAATCGAACACTATCAATTTTAGCAAATAAATGTATAGAACGTTTTTTGCTTAGAATGAACGTTTTTACCACATTTTGCAATTAAAATATAATAAAAAATTTCCACCCCTCAAATGGGGTGGCAACCACCCCCTTGGTAAAAGCGCCTTTCGGCATGATATAGATTTTGATCCTTGGACTATCCACTACTTATTCTCGAATTTTCAAGCAAATCGATCCATTCTGTAAAAATTGCGAGGTTTTGTCCTATTTTAAGCTTAATTACTTGGACTATATATTATTAATTTTTAATAATAATAGACTACATTAAAAATCACTTGAACATAAACAGAGTTTTTGATATCAAATCAGTACAATTCTACAGGATGTGAAGTTTGCTACTAAATTTAAAAAAAACCGTAATTATCTTTTAAACTACCCTGTATAATATTACAAAACCTCATATTTTAAAAAAGAAGACATCGAGCAGAATCCAAAAATGTAAAAATATACAGAGAGTCCCATTTAAAAAAACGAAGTTACAATCAACTTCCGGTATAACCGGAAGTAGTAAAGAGACTAAAATATTTTCATTAAATAGTTCATACCTCAAAACCCCCGTATTCCAATTTTCATGATTCTCTTACCTTTAGTTCTCGAGATATTTATAATAGGCCCTTTATCTGCCTCACCCTGTATATGTTACGGGCAATAACGTAAATCCGGCCAATAACGTTACTAACCGGTCAATATTGACAATGGCCTGTTGAATTAGTCATTGCCGACAATGGCCGGATATTAACGTTATTGTCCATAGAAACTGGACATTGATGATAATTTTAAATTCTTGATAACATTTCCATCATTGTCCGGTCAATGTCAACAATGCCCATTGTCAATCGGTCAATGTTGAAATTTAGACTAAAAGATAGGTTATGTTTATTATTTGCTTCATTTGTTTGCTCGTGCTGAAATAACTACAGTCGAACCCGCTTATTAGAATGCCGGTTGTAGGAATATCTCGGTTTAAACGTTTCTACTAGCCATCAATGATCAATTATTAGAATATCCCGGTTATAGGAATACTTTTGCTTGGCACGAAGGCTATTCCAATAAGCGGGTTCGATTGTAGTAGTAAAATTATGTAAAAAGTGTTACAAAATGCCATGGTTCAGTATCTTGTCAAAATAAAAATGATTAGCCTTCAAAACCTATTTTATAAAAAAAAAATAATAGGACAGCATACCTAATTTTATTTATTTATCAACATTGGTCATTTGCTTTTGGCCACTGTCGTTCTTAACCGGTTATTGATGAAACCTCTAATTTTAGATTATTTTTTAACAACATTGGTCAATAGCTAAGGTTATTGTCATTAATGGCTAGCAGAGAGTTGGGTCGGATACTGAAAAAAAGTATCCGGATACCGGATACGGATACTCAAAATGTATCCGGATACTTTTTAAAAAAGTACGAATACTTTCATTTAAAAATGTATTCGGATACAAGTATCCGGATATTTTTTTCGGATACTTTGAAGGATACTTTTTTAAGAAGGACATAAATTATTAGTATTAGAACTATGTTATGTGCGTGTATTTTTAATGTAATATATAATAATAAAAATACATTAAATGATGGAGAAAGAAATCAGAAAGTACTCAAAAAATTGTTTACATGGTACAAAAAGGGGTTCTTGAAAAGAGATATATTATAAAAAATATAAAAAATAAATGTAATAGCCCAGTAAATGAACGGGAAATTCGGCGATACCGTGTAAATTTCAGGGGCAACTCCGAATTGCATGAAAATTTGGATTTAGGTTCTACTCACCCTCCACTTCAAAGTTGGAATTGTGCCGTTGGTTGCTTTTATTTGGGGGGTGACAGTCACCCCCTCTCGGGGGTGAAAAAACATACGTTCAAGATAAGACCGTAAATGAATAAATTGACTGATTTTAAGCAACTTTTGTTATATAGAGTTTTTTTACGTAAGTCAATACTTTTTGAGTTATTTTCCATTGAAAATGTTGATTTTTCGACAAAAAAAACTACGTTTTCAGACGCTTTTTCACAAATAACTCAAAAAGTAAATATTTTATCGAAAAAATATCCTTAGCAAAAGTTTAGCTTATAAAAAACCCAAAAAAATGGTGTATCAGTAAAGTCTATCAATCAAATAAAAACAAAGTTGTAGCTCATGAAAAATACGTTCTTATTCGTCTAATTTCAAATCGAATATTTCAAGGTGAAATCACCGAAAAATTAAGAACTTTTCGGGAAAAACCCATTTAAACTTTTTTAAAGTGTTTATAAAAAGCTTTGTTTTAATTGTTAACAAAAGTTTTAGCATTAAAAATAAGCGAGTTGCGCTCAAAATAAAGTTGGCCCTCTTTTTTTTTGTAAAAAATCATGAAAACCTCGCCGTGTTTAGCTCCCAAAATGAAATTAATGGCTACCGCTTTACAAACAATTTATTTACCTATCTATTTTTTATATGATCTGCCAGTCTCACCGGTTTAAAGTGTTTATTTTTGGAAGAGTTATAATTGAGAAAGCTTGAATGGGTCACTAATCACGAGTGTATGCAAATTTTGAACAGCCATATCTTAACCAATTTTTGTCTTACGACAAAATGAAACTAGCATATTTATAATAGAAAAACCTACATTTTTTTACTCTTTAACATTTTTCTTATCACTAATACTTTTTAAGTTATTTTGAAAAAATGAAATTTTTCAAAAATTTTCAGAAATTTTTTTTTACTATAAATCCAAATGTTTTCAAAAATAAGCACTTCAAACCAATCAAACTTACAGATAATATAAACAATACACATACAGTTAAAATAGATGGTAAAGCCAAACGATTTATTTCATTTAGGGTGCTAAATAGAGGGAGGTTTTCACTATTTTTTTTACCAAAAAAAAAGGGGCCAACGTTTTTTTCAGTGCAACTCGTTAATTTTTGATGCTGTAGACTTTTGTAAACAACAAATAATAACTTTTTTTCGATACTTTAAAAATGTTAATAAGGTTATCCCGAAAAACGGCTCTTTCTTCGGTGATTTCGCGTTGAATGATTCGATTTGGAATTAGACGAATAAGAACGTATTTTTCATGAGCTACAACTTTGCTTCTACTCAATTTGTAGACTTTACTGGTACACCATTTTTTTGTTTTTTTATAGGCTACACTTTTGCTAAAAATATTTTTTCGATAAAATATTTACTTTTTGAGTTATTTGGGAAAAACGGTCTGAAAACGTAGTTTTTTTGTCGAAAAATCAACATTTTAAATCGCGAATAACTCGAAAAGTATTGACTTACGTAAAAAACTTTATAGAACAAAAGGTGCTTAAAATAAGTCAATTTATCCATTTCCTGCCTTATTTTAAACATGCGTTTTTCACCCCCCAAGAAGGGGTAGGTAAATGTCACCCCCAAGTAAAAGCAACCAACGGCACAAATTCAACTTTGAAGTGGAGGGTAAGTAGAACCTAAATCCAAATTTTCATGCAATTCGGAGTTGCCCCTGGAAATTACACTCCGAAACGGTCATTTATTGGGCTATAAGTAATTAATTAAACAACGTACTTATGAAGATTTATAACTGATTAGGTAAAAACAAAGCTCCAATAGCTATATAATATATTATAACGGTGACGAGTACGAAAAATGGGATTTAACATATTAGACACATCTGGATTGAAGGAATGGCAGTGTTGTGCCCACGTTAGGTGCATTATCGGCGGGCGATAAATATTTAAAAGTACCCGAATATCAAAAAAAGTATCCGGATGCCGGATACTTTAAAATTTGATCACGGATACGGATACCGGATACAAAATTTAAAAAGTATCCGGATACAGTTTTCGGATACATAAAAAGTATAATTTGATCACGGATACGGATACCGGATACAAAATTTAAAAAGTATCCGGATACAGCTTTCGGATAAATAAAAAGTATCCGGATATTGTATCCGGATACAGGAGTATCCGGATACTACCCAGCTCTGATGGCTGGGCATTTTCGCTAATAACCAGGGAAAATGGACATTCACGACAAGGCCCAGTTTTTAACGTCAATGGCCAATTTACAGCATTGTCCGTATCATATACATTGTAAATCCCAAATCATGATTTCCAAAGTTTATACATTGTAAATTATGATTCGGGAGTGCTCCTAGTAGCATTTAACGTGTCTTGGTTTGTTTATTTCTACTCCATCTTGATTGTAAATTTAGTATAATAACCATACTTCTCAGATTGGCTCGTTTCTAAGCTACAGTATATTTATAATTTTTAAAATCTCAATATATGTTTATATTCTTATATTTATATTTTCAAAATACATATACAGGGTGTTTGGTAAAGAATGGGCCATAGCTTAACCTCAGGTTCCTGAGGTTAAAATAAGCTAACTTACCTTAGTACAAAGTTTATAATAACCGAGATACAGGGTGTCAAATTTAAACTTTTTTTTTATTTATTATTGAATATTTCTTGACAGGCATGAGATATCAACACGAAATTTGGTATGTAGGGGTGTTTTGGGACGAGAAAACTAAATTCCCTACCAAAAATTATGTGTTGCCCAGAGGGCGCCACATACGCCTTTCAGCACTCATTTAATACGTTCAATTTTTTTTTTATCCGTCACTCCGTATAATTTTGACATTAAAATTTTTATTCCCCTATTAGTTTTACTTAAAAAAGGTATACCTCTTTCATATGCCTAAACTCAACCGTTTTCGAGATAAACGCATTTTAAATCTGTGGTGCAACATAATTTTTAGCATATTATTAATATCATTGTAGTTACACCAGAAAAATAACTTAAAACCATAAAATTATCCAGAAATGTATCGCAAATTTCTTCAAATGGAATTTGCGATGAAATGACATAAATTTGAGAATTGGCACAATTATTATGGTTTTAAGTTATTTTTCGGGTGTAACTACAATGATATTATGCTAAAAATGATGGTGTATCGCAGATTTAAAATGCGTTTATCTCGAAAACAGTTGAGTTTAGGGAGATGAAAGAAGTACACCTTTTTGAAGTAAAACTAATAGGAGAATAAAAATTTTAATGTCAAAATTATACAGAGTGAGAGATAAAAAAATTGAACGTAATAAATGAGTGCTGAAAGGCGTATGCGGCGCCCTATGGGAAATACATAATTTTTGGTAGGGAATTTAGTTTTCTCGACCCAAAAAACCCCCACATACCAAATTTCATGTTGTTATCTCATACTTGTCAAGAAATATTCAATAATAAATAAAAAAAAAGTTTAACTTTGACACCCTGTATCTCGGTTATTATAAACTTTGTACTAAGGTAAGTTAGCTTAAATCGGCCTATTTTAACCTCAGGAACCTGAGGTTAAGCTATGGCCCATTCTTTACCAAACACCCTGTATTGTTCATCAGTATATCAAAAGAAGGAATTATACGAAAGGAACTATTTTTTCACTGATAAATTTATAAGGCAGATCCTCTTTTTCAAAGTTGTAATGTAACTGATATTAGAATCAACTCTGGCTAATCCCATATAAACATGATATTAAAATAAAAAAAGTAGTTTAATTAATTATTCAATATAGTCTCCCTGTACATCAATATACTTGTTCCAACGAGATTCCAGTTTATGAATTCCATCCCTGAAGTGAGAATCTGGAAGAGCTGCTTCCACAGCTGTATCTACAGCTCCTTATCATTTGATGGAAAACACTTTCCACGCATGATTTTTGTTAAGCATTGAAGAAGATTAAAGTCGCTAGGGGCCAAATCTTGTTAATACGGTGAATGCTACAACAATTCGAACTTTAATTCACGGATTTTAGACTTTGTCAAAATGCTCATATGACACAGTGCATTGTATTGATAAAAAATGAGTTTTTCTTCTGAAAACCGGGTCTTCGCTCACCAATTTTTTCCTTTAGTTGGTTTAAAAGGTTACAATAAGATTCAGAATTTATTGTTTACAGTTTGCAAATTCACAAAATTCCTTTCTCATTCCAAAAAACTGATGCTCTTCTTGGGCGATTTCGTGACACGAACTCGTTTTGGAGCCGAAGAACCCGGTTCACACCTCTCTTTAACATCTTTTTTTACTTAAGATGGCATTCAAATGTGTTTTTGTTCCATTGTTAGCGAATACGGCACCCATTGTGAGTGTCAAAATATTGCTTGCATTGCCTAGATGTCTGGAGTTTCTACTAAATCTCTTTTAGTCACTCGACGATTTTCCAATAGGATATCCTGTATTTTTTCTACGATTTCTTAAGTTACTGCTGTTTTTGGACGTCCTCGTAGATCGTAGATCGTCTTCAAGGCTTGTATGACCGCGACTAAATTCAGCAACTAATCTCTCTACTGTACTAATTGAAGGCGAGGGTCCTTATACACTTCCAACACTCGTAAATAATTTTTTTTTTGTTTTTAAACCGTAATAGAAATTGAATTTTTTCACTGTAAAAAAATATGTCTATACTAAATGGCTTGTAATAAAGGAATGACTTAGCAGATTGACATGAAACTTCACATATAGTTGTTCCAACGGATCTTTGCCTAAGCATGAAATTATTCATTAATTACTTTTTATGATTTTTTTCTACTTACAAGAAAGTGTCGCAAAAGTAAGCCCCATGTCCATAGAAATTACAATAAGTTAAACTAGGATAAGCGATACATCAGTCTTTGGTACATTATTTACTAAGAATTTTGACGTTTATCATTTTCATTGACATTGGTTGGCGCATTTGTTGTGTTTAAAAATGATTTTTCATATTATACTCAGTGACATTACACCCAGTAAGTGTTACACCCAGAAAGAATCATTTCTTGAACTTAATTTTTTGGCAGCACAATGACTATATTTAAAGAATGCAATAACAATATCAATATTTTATCTTTTATAGTTCTTGTAAACATAAAGTTTTATCTTTAAAGTTTTTGGTGAAAAGACACATTTATGAAGACCGGTTGGTACAGAAATTTTTAGTTATTATTCCTCAGTCTAATTGTATTCAGTGCAAGAATATGCCTCGAGTTCTAAGACACCAAAATTACCACCAGTTTAGAATAATTATTTCCTATAGAGATATGGGTTTGTCGTATCACGAAATTGGCCGTCGTGTTAATTGTACGGCAATGCCAGTTATGTGAGTGTGTCGTGTGTGGACAAACGAAGGTATAGGAACACGAAGAAGACCAACTGGTCAACCGAGGTGTACCACAGGGCGTCAATATGGGTGCTTTAGACTCCTGACTCTGCGATACCGTTTTGCTACTACGCGTCAAATCGCTGGCCAATGGTTTGGAGTAGAAGGTAGACTTATTACTATACGTACCCTATGTCGTAGCATTCGAGACTTAAGACTGTTTTCATTCCTCCCACGACGAGTACTTCCTTTACTGCGGACCGCTGTCATCAACGTTGGAATTGGTGTAGAGAACGGCAGCATTGGGTGGCAGAATGGCATAATGCAGCATTCGGCGATAAATCGCGATGGAGAGCGACGCGATATGGGTTTGCTGTTGAGAGGCATCTAAACA
Organism: Diabrotica virgifera virgifera; assembly: GCF_917563875.1. NCBI lineage: Eukaryota > Metazoa > Arthropoda > Insecta > Coleoptera > Chrysomelidae > Diabrotica > Diabrotica virgifera. Next base: position 79,975,416 of record NC_065449.1, on the reverse strand, counting down.
AGAGAGTTGGAGTAATGGTTTGAGGGTTATTGCTTATGGTAGCGGATCACCACTTTTGTTTATTCGAAGCAATATGACAGATGCGCGTTATGTTGATGACATCTTACAAACCACTTTATTGCCTTATCTAGACGGCCGTCGAAACGCCCTTTTTCAGGAAGACCGCACGTCCCCATATTGCTCGTCGAACTATGGACTTTCTCCAAGAAGCTGGCGTTAATTTTTTGCCGTAGCTATCGCGTTCACTGGATTTAAATCCAATCGAACATGTGTGAATGTGATGGGGAGTAGACTGTCCACTTTGCACCATCCTCATCCTCCACAGACTCTGGCATAGTTAATCCATGAAATTCAAGTTGCTTGGAACGAGGTGCCTCAAGCAGACATCGATCATCTCATTTTGTCAATGCCTAGACGTATACAGGGGTATTTTCAGCTAGGGGGTCGCCAAACACATTATTATTATTTTTTGATTACATGTCAATAAAAAGTCTTGCCAATGTTATCGTTTCATTCTTGATGAAAATGTACCATGTTGTTAAAAAATTAAGTTCCAGAAATGATTCCTTCTGGGTGTAACACTTCTAATGTCACTGAATATATTTAAACTTTTAGTTTTTGTTTGTACATTTCATTGTAATTTTTATTTTCAAACAGAATTTTTAGAACACGTAACTGTTGCTGTGTTATTACTCTGGGCTAATTAGCAAAATACAAGGAAAAGTTATTTACCAGCAATTTTATTGCTGGAATCGAATCTTATTATTGTATGTATTAATAATATAGGTATGCAAAGTCCGCAGATAGTGTGCTACTTTTTTTATAAACAAAATGGCGCCCGAAAATCGTGTTTTTTTCAGTTTTTGCTCTATAACTCCAAAGATTTTAACTTTACACAAAAACACACAAATAAAAATTCACCGCAATTAAATTATGCAGAGACGTGTTTTTCCAGATTCACCTCGACGAAAACTTTCCCCGGAAAAAGCGGATTTTGCCAACAAAATCTTTAATTTTCAAGTAAAATTTTAGATAAGTAATTGTTAATCAATAATTAAATAACTTGCTAATGTAAAAGCCCTTTTCGTATAGATTATAATTCCAGAAGTCGATGGAAATTGAATGAAGAGTTTAGCAACAATTGAATTGTTAATTAAAAATTTACGGTCGCTATAATTACGACAATTATTACGATGCATAAGAATAACTATAATTTTTTCATAAAATGACACTATACCTATCTAATGTACTTTACATAATTGAAATTGGACTATTTAAGCGGCCTCAGGAATATTTTAAAATTATAAACAATTTTTTGGCTTATAAACAAATAGAATATCTCGGGAAATATTACACTAAATTAAATTCTGAAAACGGTTCTCGAAAAACAGCGGCAGGACGCTTCTTCTAAAAGAAAAAACGTTTAATTACGACGAGTGGTTCCTGAGATACAACCGGTGAAAGTTGACCGGAATTTACGGCAAAGATATAAACAATAGGATAATAACTTTCAAACCATCGCCTTTTTATTTTTGTCCTCTTTCTCCACACCAATTTTTATATCTTTAAAATACTCATAACATATATTATTATAATAAAAACTATCGATAATACGTGTGAAAATTGCCAAAAATAGCAAAATTCGAATCAAAAATTAGGTTGGAGAAAATGTAACCCTCAAAGTTCAAAATCGGTATACGTTAAAAAAATGCATTTTCTCGGCTTCCCATGGAGCAATTTCCTTCATTCTTTTTTTGTTCCCTAATAACTCGAGTAGATCCATCGAACTAACGCATTACTAAATGTCAAACTTGCTTTTGTTTTGTTATAATAGATTAATTTATTTATAAGAACAGAAAACTACATATTTTTTCCAGAAATGTCAAACTTGCTTTTGTTTTGTTATAATAGATTAATTTATTTATAAGAACAGAAAACTACATATTTTTTCCAGTAGTTGTAGGCTTTTTTTTAGATAAACTTACTACAAGTGTACCTTTTAAAGTTAAAAACATAAATATTCTCATTTGAAAGCTGTATAATTATTTAAACAATTTTTATTTAAATAAATTAAAATTTTGTGTTATAATAAATAAATTAATTTATTATAACAAAACAAAAACAAGCCTGACATTTAATATTGCGTTAGTTCGATGGCTCTACTCGAGCTACTTGGGAACAAAAAAAGAATGAAGGAAATTGCTCCATGGGAAGCCGAGAAAATGCATTTTTTTAACGTATACCGATTTTGAACTTTGAGGGTTACATTTTCTCCAACCTAATTTTTGATTGGAATTTTGCTATTTTTGGCAATTTTCACACGTATTATCGATAGTTTTTATTATAATAATATATGTTATGAGTATTTTAAGATTACGAAAATTGGTGTGGAGTAAGAGGACAAAAATAAAAAGGCGATGGGTTGAAAATTATGATCCTATTGTTTATATCTTTGCCGTAAATTCCGGTCAACTTTCACCGGTTGTATCTCAGGAACCACTCGTCGTAATTAAACGTTTTTTCTTTTAAAAGAAGCGTCCTGTCGCTGCTTTTCGAATACCGTTTTCATAATTTAATTTAGTTTAATATTTCCCGAGATATTCTATTGGTTTATAAGCCAAAAAATTGTTTATAATTTTAAAATATTCCTGAGGCCGCTTAAATAGTCCAATTTCAATTCTGTAAAGTACATTAGATAGGTATAGTGACTTTTTATAAGAAAATGATAGTTATTCTTATGCATCATAATTATTGTCGTAATTATAGCGACCGTAAATTTGTAATTAACAATTTAATTGTTACTAAACAGTTCATACAATTTCCATCGGCTTCTGGAATTATAATCTATACGAAAAGAGCTTTTACATTACCAAGTTATTTATTTATTTATTAACAATTACTTATCTAAAATTTTAGTTGAAAATTAAAGATTTTGTTGGAAAAATCCGCTTTTTCCGGGGAAAGTTTTCGTCAAAGTGAATCGGGAAAAACACGTCTCTATGCAGAATTTAATTGCGGTGAATTTTTATTTGGGTGTTTTCGGTGTAAAGTTAAAATCTTTGGAGTTATAGAGCAAAAATTGAAAAAAACACGATTTTCGGGCGACATTTTGTTTATAAAAAAAGTAGCACACTATCTGCGAACTTTGCATACCTATATTATTAATATATACAATCATAAGCTCCGATTCCAGCAATAAAATTGCTGGTAAATAACTTTTCCCAAAAATGGCATATTCTCCGATAATTAATCAGCCCAGACTATATTTAATTACTACCTTTATTTAATTTTAAGCTAACGTCACAAGTAACATTTTTTAATCTACAAATTGTCATTATACTACATGAGTCTGGCTATAATTCTGTCGAATGGAAGCTTTTTTCTTTATTTTCGAGGATACTGTTTAACGTTTTGCCTTAAGATAAGAATGGATAACGATAGAACACTTAGTAAAACGCTTACCCCGGAACTATAGTGGGACGTCGGCCAGTAGGAAGACCAAGGAAGAGGTGGATAGACGAAGTGAGATCCGATGCTAAAGAGATATTGAGGGTGGACAACTGAAGGACAGCAGTCAGTGACAGAGATACTTGGGGACGGATGCTGGAGGAGGCCAGGGCCCGACGTGGGCTGTAGCGCCATAGGAGAGAGTTTAACGTAATGTTTTTATTATTTAATTAATTTATTACCGTTCTATATTTACCTTTATATTAGTAATACGGTCAAGCTGTGTTGTCGATCAATCTCCTCAATATTGAAAAAAGATACACTTCAATAAAATAACTTTATAAAATACCTACACCGGGATAATATCCAGTTATCCAAAATAATTGTCATTACATTGGGCTCTGAAGGACAGAAATAGCAATACATGCAATAGCATGTCTATGATTAATTCAGATATAATTCAGTTTACGTCAACTTTGACTTTTCTAGTTTTAGTATACGCTCTGAGCTTCGCTGGTGTCGCTCCTAGCGGATTACTGATGCAACTTTCACCGGTAATTTTTAAATTTATTATTTAATTGTTATCGCTTAATATTTACAACGCAAAAAAGTAATTAAATTGTAATCGATTTTTTAAAGATTTTGCTAATCATTTTAACGATCTATTAATGCAATATTAATTTCTTACTTCGGATACTTTCACAATCATCGTGTATATGGCGCTTAGATTAATTTATAATTGCACATTACGAAAATTAAAAAAACTGACATTCAGTATTTAAAACGTAAGTATATTTAAGGTAAAAACATACACCACAGCTTTGACCAACTAATATTATTTCCTATTAATGTTTTTAATATCAATGTTTTAAATTAATCACTTTGACATTGATGTCAAATTTTCAGTAAAAGCTTACAGACTTGTCACTACTGGCGCTCGCGAATTTTTAATTATCCCCTCTACCTACGAGCTCATAGCGTATAGACAATTATTATTAAAGTTGTAAATAAAGTTACCTGAAGCTTTTAATTATTGTCTTAATAAAGTAACCAATATTTTTTTTTCAATTTGGCGAAAAATTTTATTATATATATTCACATATCTTGGATCGCTAGTAAACTCAATAAACACGACAAGCGATGAAATAAAAAGACGCATAGCAATAGCAAACAGAACTGTTCACGGTCTCCATAAACATTTAAAAAATAAAAATATAAAACGTGCAGTAAAGCTCAATATATACAAGACCTTAATAAGACCGCTTTTGATATATGGAGCTGAAACGTGCACCCTATCTCAAAGTGATGGAAGACTTCTTGGTATTTTTTAGAGAAAAATTCTTAGAAATATTTTTGGGCCAGTAAATGAAAATGGGCTATGGCGTCGAAGATACAACTTTGAACTGTATCTGTTACACACCGATCCAGATATTGTGAAATTCGTTAAAGTGCCGAGACTTAGATGGGCTGGACACATTGCTAGGATGTCAGACCACGAATATACTAAGAGATTAACATTTTCAAAACCAGAGGGCACAAGAAGTAGATGACGATCACGAAGAAGATGGATTGATGATGTGGAAGAAGACCTAAAAATTCTAGGGGTCAGAAGATGGAGGGAAGTTGCCAGGAATCGACAGGAGTATCGACTTCTTTGTGAGCAGGCCAAGATCCACAACGGATTGTCGAGCCACTTATGATGATGAAAAATTTTATTACTGATGAAGTATAAAAGTGTTTTGATGATGTGTTTTGAATCGTCAACAACATATGGAAGAGTCCATTTATTGTTAGGTACTTCCGTTAAAAGGGAGTTATTAAAGTTAAAGGGTATTATTAAAGTTGTAAAATTTATTATAACAGGCCAATAAAAAGAAATCACCCTCAATTTTAGTTCCGCCGAAATCCACTAGAGGCCGTCATTTTGACTTAACATCGCCAATAAGTTATTTACATTTGTATTTGACACTCCGTAAATGTCTAACTAAATTTTAAATTAAGAGTCCATTTATTGTTAGGTACTTCCATTAAAAGGGAGTTATTAAAGTTAAAGGGTATTACTAAAGTTGTAAAATTTATTATAACAGGCCAATAAAAAGAAATCACCCTCAATTTTAGTTCCGCCGAAATCCACTAGAGGCCGTCATTTTGACTTAACATCGCCAATAAGTTATTTACATTTGTATTTGACACTCCGTAAATGTCTAACTAAATTTTAAATTAGTTATATAATATTTATTGTATTAATAGAATATAAATGACATTTGATAGTAAATTTAATTATTATATAAAATAAATAAGATGTTTAAAAATACAATTTGAGTATGTATACATCTTTTGAAAGCAAAAATTTATTCTTCTTTTTCTTCATGTGCCATCTCCTCTAAGAAGGTTGGCAACCATCACGGCAATTCGCACTTTCGATACCGCTGCTCTAAAGAGATCAGCAGAAGTGCAATTAAACCAAGCTCTCAAATTGTTTAACCAGGAGATGCGTCTTCTTCGGTGACTCCTTCTACCCTGTATTCTTCCTTGTATTATTAATTGTAACAAGTTATAACGCTCGCCCCTCATAACATGTCCCAGATATTGCAGTTTTCTGACTTTAATTGTATTTAAAACCTCTTTATCTTTTCCCATTCTTCTCAACACCTCAATATTCGTTACTCTATCCACCCAACTTATTCTTAATATTCTTCTGTAGGCCCATAACTCGAAGGCTTCTAATCTGTCCGAAACATCCTTCTTTAATGTCCAAGCCTCCAACCCATAGAATAATAAGGAGAACACGTAGCATCTCAGAAGTCTTATCTTTAAAGAAATTGTAATGTCTCTGCTAAAATTTATTAACAACTTTAAAAAGGTTTGTACGAGTATACGGCCTCCCCTTTAACGGAAGTACCTAATAATAAATGGACTCTTCCATATATTGTTGACGATTCAAAACACGTCTTCAAAACACTACTATACTTCATCAGTCATAAAATTTTTAGCCAAATTGAAAAAAACTGGTTACTTTATTAAGACAATAATTAAAAGCTGCATGTAACTTTATTTAATAAAGTTACATGAAGCTTTTAATTATTGGCTTAGGTCCGGTTTCACCAACAACAATTAAATCGATGGATAGTTATTCGTCGAATAAAATTTACTAGACGTTTAAGTTTATATTTTGTTTCAATATAATTTTGATAATTTAAAGTTAAACTCGCGAATTTACTTTCTTCTAAATATTTACAGCCAGAATAACTTGCCAATTTACTCAAAGAGTAAGTATTTTTTTGATAAATAAATAAAATAAGTCTTATTTGACGTTAGTAAAATGGAAAAATGCCAGTTTAATAGTCGAATAACTTTAATCATAGAATAAACTACTATTTGTCGTTGGTGAAACCGGCCCTTAATAAAGTAACCAATATTTTTTTTTTCAATTTGGCGAAAAATTTTATGACTCATGAAGTGTAGTAGTGGTTTGATGAAGTGTTTTGAATCGTCAACAATATATGGAAGAGTACATTTATTATTAGGTACTTCCGTTAAAGGGGAGGCCATATACTCGTACAAACCGTTTTAAAGTTGTTAACAAATTTTTGCTTTCAAAATATATATACTCAAATTGTATTTTTAAACATCTTATTTATTTTATATAATAATTAAATTCACCATCAAATGTTATTTATATTTTATTAATAAAATAAATCTTATATAACTAATTTAAAATTTAGTTTGACATTAACGGAGTGTCAAACTGAAATGCAGATAATCTATTGGCGATGTTAAGTCACAATGACGGTCTCTCGTGGATTTCGGCGGAACTAAAATTTTGAGGGTGATTTCATTTTATTGGCCTGCTATATTGGAGGTTTTTAATGTCAAATCGTTGTTAAAATCGTTGTCAGTATTTTCGAAAATCAATAAAGCAAAAAAGTTCCATCGATTAATCTGTCCGCATCAGTAGAATCAAAAGAACGTGTTCGTCCTAAATTTACTCCAAATATTCTGCAACACAACACACACACACACATAAGAACACTTGTGATAAAAGGTTTATATTAAAATTTATTAATTCATTTTTAAATCTTTTGTATTAAAATTTAAAGAATACAAATAATAGCTGGTAATTTCCATTTAAATACGATTAAAATGTAATATACCCTAATACCTAATCGCGTTGTTTCCGACTGCTAGCCCGGTTGACCGTGGCCTCTGACGTCAGACCAATAGAAGAACGTTCAAAAGCCTCCTAAGATATTTGAATTTTATAGCATTTTCAAAGCGTCGTAATTAGCGTACGGGTTAAAAATATTTGTTTTTTTCGCATGCAAGCGTTTTAAGATCATGTTACCTTATGTTTTTTAATATTATTTTAATATTTAAAAATTTATGCAAGTTCCCTATTGTGGATCCCTCGTTAGCCATTTCCTAATAAAATTACATTGACAGTACATGCCGATGTACATTTCACTTATTGTTTTGATTTAACTTGTTGGCAAATCAATCATTCATCATCATCATCATTAAGCCTCAAAAGTCCACTGCTGAACATAGGCCTCCTCCCCTCGTTTCCAACTCCATCTATCCTGCGCCGCTCTCATCCAGTTTTTATTTACCTTTCTTAAGGTAAATAAAACAGGACACATAGCCAGAATGACTGATGGGCGATGAACGAAGAGGTTCTTGGAATGGAGGCCAAGAGAAGACAAGAGAAACGTCGGTCGACCGCCTACAAGATGGACTGACGACTTAAGAAAATCAATCATTACCTTTGAGCAAAGATCCGTTGAACCAACTGTACATTCATATGAAGCGTGTAACAACATAACAAAAAAAAGTAGACTAGTAGCAATGTCCTTTCTCATCGAACCGCAAAACTTACTGAAAAACCTATTATACAATTTTTTTAGAAAAGTGAAATCGAAAAACAGACTGGAAATAAAATATTAATTTAGTTAGTTAACACAAATATTTAACTAAATTATTTTAGAAAATGATAAAAGAAAAGGGATGGATAAAGGAAAAGTCAAACAATAAGGAATGCACGTAATTTCCGCATTGTTGCCATATTCTAAATTTGAAAAAATATACAGTGATGAGCGCACGAATAACCGGCAAAATAACGCAAAAGATGGAAAACATATTAAGTTATAAGATAAAAAGAGATGAACTTAGTGGAGGTGTTCAATTTAGCGATAGTAACTTATATATTGACGTTATATTGATTATTTCCCACCTTTAGATATATCCGACGAATTTGAGAAATGCCACTGTCACAGTGACAGTTTTAGTTGGCATACTCCTCTGATACGTATAAAGGTGGGAAACAATCAACATAATGTCAATTTATATGCTACTATCGCTAAATTTAACAACTCTACTAGTTTTATTTCTTTTTATGTCACAATTTAATATGTTTTCCATCTTTTGCGCTATTTTGCCGATTATTAGCACGCTCATCACTGTATAGGAAATAATCAGATTTTTTTGAAATGCCATTCCTGTTATAGCGGGCATTTCATTGGCTAGAATTAGTGACGAATTTATATGACGCAATTATTATATTTGGTGAGATTGTAAATGGTAACTGAGGTCTGTCATTATATTGGAGGTTAAATATAATGTTAAATTATTATTTTCAAATTATACTTTATTGGTTTAGTTTATATTTTAACGACAGTTTATTTCTTAACCAAATTTAAATTCCTTTCCTTGAATGGTCGGTTAGGTTCGTAATAGTCTTGTTGTATGGTAGGTTTAGTTAGGCGTTAATTTTAAGAAACGATGCTGGCTAAATGGGCACAGCTCTCAAAGACCATAAAAGAAGAAGAAACAAAAATAAACAAACAAAAATCTTACATAATCTTCTATAGGACAATGTCAGTTTGACACTTATAATGCAGATAGTTATCTTTGTTTCACTCTCTTAAAAACAAAGAGAAACAGTGTAGCCGGTAGCTGCTTTGGTAAATGCATATACGTTTTTTATTTGGCAACAGCCCATTCCTGTTAAACTTGACGGTAGCAAAAAAACTAACATATGAGGAAAAATTTGTTGAATTTGTTTGTCGTCAAGTTTGTTATCGGTGGGCTATGCTATGATGTCATTAAATCTATGACGTGCATTCCTAATTGTATCACTTTTAGTTTATAAGGAAAAATTTCGAGAGACTAAGTTCATGGACTAAGTTCATGACTATAGTTTAGAAGATTATACTATATTACGGATCGTAATGCCTAAAACTAGACCAAACTGCATAATAGTAAACTAGATAAACCCAAATAAACTAATATAATTAAATCTTAAGGAAGCAAAAGTTTACTTGGCAAAGGTACTAATTATTCAAGTTTAAAAGGCCATATCATTTCAATAGCCGTCTTCGGTCTGATAATCTTAACTAACTGCGATATTAGCTGCCTGCTTTTACTGTCTTGGTCATGGTTAAATGTTGCTTGGTGATTATGATTGTTAATAATTTGGACGGTCTTTCCATAGGTATAGATAGTTCCATTGCATCTGCTTTTCTTGTAGTTCGAGCAAGTCCATCTGGTCTTTTCTTTTTGCTTCATTTGCATTTTGTACTCGTAAGAATCCACGATTATTTTTGGGTGCTTGTAACCTTTTCCTATGTAAATTATATCTACAATAAATTATTGTTATTAACTATGAAAAATATCAAAACAAAAGTAATGTAAAATATCTGTAATATATTAAAGTATAACACATTTTTATAATTAACATTTAAAAGGGAACTCCTCTTAGTTGCTCTACATATACCATAGTTATAAAAACTTACTATTGACGTAATAAATTTCCAATGTAAATGATATATTATATCTTTGTTAAAAAACAAATTTAAATTATCCACCCGAATTAGCAGACAAAACATCACAGAAAGTTTTCGGTCATATCAGACCATCATCAGTGCAAGTACAGGGTTATTCACTATATTTTGACCCCCCTGTAAACTGATTTATTTACAGAATTAGAAAAAAAAAATGAAAAATACATTTTATTTACGACAAAAAGTTATTCGATTTTTAAATTATGATTTTTTGACATAATATATATTATACAGGGGTGGGCAAACTTTTTTTAGTTAGGGCCACAAAATGTTTTTGGTCTATCACCGAGGGCCGCAATATTTGTAACCTAATCATGTCCGAATTTTAAACTTTTATCTAATGTTGTTTATGGTAGAATTATTTTACTTTTAAATTAAATAGACATATTCAGTACAATTCAAAGAATATTCAAAAAAACTTTCAAGACCAAATATTGAAAAATAAGCCAACGGTGGCAAATTTTTAGAACCCTCAAAAAAATGGATTTTGCAGGAGACATCAGAACTCGTTATTGGATCACATGAAACAAAAGAGTCAAAAATATTTTTCTAGCTTTCTAAAGTTTCTCGAGGTAACGCTGTCGGGTTTTTTGTGTTTTCTTTATGACGATTTTTGATATCACTCAGAAGTCACATTAACAATTTTTTTTGTAAGAAAGGATGAAAATCAACATATCTATTATTATTTAACAAAAAATAAACATAAAACAAAAAATATCTCGACAGCGTTACCTCACGAAATGGCTAAACAAAATCTACGATAAATCTCAGGTGGATCTGTCAAGTAACTTTTGAGTTAAATTTTTAGTTGAATTGGCTACCACCGCCTTTGGCGTTTTAATAAAACCGGTTAATAAAAACAGTTTTGAGAAAAACGCGTTTAAAGTTTTGACAACTTTTATTTTCAATGTCTTGTTTGTCTGTCAAATCGTAAAGTGATGCACATCGGAAAATGTTTTTTAATCGCGGAGTAATTTACAAAAGAGAAGGAACAACCTTGTTGAATGTTTCTCACTACTCCCAAGCTGCTGCAAAGCGAGTCTAAGGTGGGGATATTAACCATGCTGTATTTCCGGTAATTTTACTCCGGTCAAACTGACATTTTTAGACGGTATTCTTGAAGTTATGTACTTTCAAAAATAATAATTTTGTTGTAAAGCGAAAACTAGATACGTCTTATATTTTAATTCAATCAGAGAGTGTCATAAAGAAAGTTATCATGACAGAGCGTATATGACTTTCTCTGAATGAACTAAAACAAATCCGATTGCTACAAAAAACACAACAAACACAACAAAATAACACGAAACGAAATGCCGCATTGGCCCGAAATTTTGCGCCTACGCACTTAATGGTTTGTATAAAGTTTTAGTTTAGTTTTATGTCTTCGTTCATGATTCTTTGTATTTCGGATGGAAATTTTGTAGTATTTATTCTAATTGTCGCTTCTAATAAGTCATCATCAATTCCGGTCCTCCATGGATTTTTATTTATGTTTATCTACTATTCAAAATATTGGTTCGCAAATGTAAGTCGAACTATAAATAATTTAGCTATGTACTTTCGGAAATTTGCAAAGATTTGTAAAATGCAAAAATATGCAAATTAATTTATAATTTCTAGTTAAATGTACAGAATGGGCTCCTCAGCTTTTGTTTATAAACTTTAAAATTATTTTCTGTACATTATTTAATGATTTTAATGAGGGAAATAATCATTGATCTAATTATTACTTTTTTATATGATCAATGAATAGTTTGAGTTTCATTTTAAAAGTTTCATTTTAGGTTCAAAACTTATAAATTTAGCAAACTTGTCGCATTTTTTTATTTATAAAAATAAAACAATTTCATCCCCTAACTAACAGCGAAATTTTTTAATAATTTTTTTTAAATTTTTAGACCTTTTAGAACCTTTTAGTCCTTTTAGACCTTTTAGACTTTTTAATGCTATGATTGTGGTACCTATAAGACATCAGTAAGTTTTGTCTTTAACTCTTCCAACTTTTATATGAACGCACGATGATTTAATCCTCTTGAACGAATAAAATTAACAATATTAGTTGTAATTGAAATGACGTTGTCTACTTGCAAAACAGTTTTGAACAATACATGCTGATGGATTATGCAGTGAAAAAAAAATAATAAATCATGTTCTGGAAATTGTTCATAAACGTAATCTTTAAGTTTTCTCAACATTACAATATTTGCTCCTCTTAAATTTGGTGCTCCGTCAGTTGTTACACTTACTAGGTGGTTACGGATTAATTGCGGGAAAATTTGCGCAAATATCACCCGCTGCGAAAGTGTTAATTAATAGCTGCATTATCTATATTTAATTATTAACATTAGCAATAATTAAAAAAAAAATTAAAATAAAAATGTATACCATTTTTATTCAGTTGCAATGCGAAATCAAAACAGTATTATTTTCACTTAGAATACGGAGCGCAGTCTAGCACTCTGAACCGACGATTTTCGACTCTTATTGGAGTCATCTTCGAAGAGGCGTATGAAACTGACGTGTATGGATTAGGTGACTAGCGTCATCTGGCAATTGAAAGGTAAAGTTTTCAATCCTAATAGCAACATTAATAATATTGAAAAATATTAAAAATATTACTAAAAGATTTTTAAATTGAAAACTTATTGTTAAAATATTTAAAAAATCTTTAAATGAAAACAAGTCACTTTTTCCGCGGGTCGCAAAAAAATGTCTAAAGGGCCGCATGCAGCCCGCGAGCCGCACTTTTCCAACCCCTGATATATATCATACTAGGGACGTCATCCATCTGGGCGTGATGACGTAATCGATTATTTTTTAAATCAGAATAGGGGTCGTGTGCTAGCTCATTTAAAAGGTTATTAAATTCTCTATTCAGTAATATAAACATTAAGATAATTATTTATGCAGGGTGTCCAAAATTTTTTTTAATTAAATTAATGGACACAAAAAGAATGTATGTAATTTATTTAATTCAAAATATCAAAATTTATTTAATTCAGAAAACAGAAATAAATGTTTATTGAACAAATAAACATTTATCATCATCAGTAGCTCGACAACCCTTTTTGGGTCCTGGCTTGTTCTAGGATTTTCCGCCATTCTATTCTGTTCTGTGCTTTGTTCTTCCAGTGGGTAATCTCAATTGTTTTGAGATCTTGTTCCAACAAATAAACATTACTTTTCACTTAAATTCAATGTTCAAGCTGCCACTCAGCCTCTTGGCAGTTTGAACATTGAATTTAAGCAAAAATTCAGTGTTCATTTGTGCACTAAACTTTTATTTCTGTTTTCTAACAGCAGTAGAAGATATTTTGAATTAAATAAATTACATACATTCTTCTTTTTGTGTCAATTAATTTAGTTAAAAAATTTTGGACACCGTCTATAAATAATTCTCTTAATGTTTATATTACTGAATAGAGAATTGAATAACCTTTCAAATGAGCTAGCACACGACCCCAATTCTCATTTAAAAAAATAGTCGATTACGTCATCACGCCCAGATGGATGACATCACTAGTATGATGATTAGGGAGCGGATTTTATGCTAAATGCATATTGCATGCATATTTCGCATATTTGAGAACTTTACTAAATTTTGCATATTTTTAAAGAAACATGCATATTTTGTGCCTATTTAAAAACATTTAAGTCAAAAAAAAATTTTATTTTTTAATTCGACACACAATAATATTTCCCCGCACAGGCTGTTCTATTAATTCGAGAACTACCTGAAGGGAGACGGCTCATTCACTGCCTTTTCATTTTTTCTTAGAAAATACCCGATCTTTACGCAAAGTACTTATAGTGCTTATAGTACGCCGTTATAAAATGATTGTAGGATGTTAAGATGATGAAGGATGGTTTACCGGAGAATCCGAATTTTATTTACTTTTATTATATTTAGTACAATTTGTATCCCAATTTAGTAGGTACCTATAATTCTGGTGATTCTTAAATCCCCTATTGTTAACAGAATTTACACCTTTAACCATAGTTTTACGATTTTTTAACGGAAATTGAAATATTCGTGCTTTAGATCAGATCCCGTCTTTAAAGGGCTTTAAAACTTTGGAGCACATAATATGCGAAATTTTTAATGGCAATTTTGAAATTGATTTTGGTGCAGAATTTTCGGCTTTAACAAGTTATTCTAAATACGCCCCAATTACTTCTGTTGATGTTGAAAGTAGTTGTTCAAGTTATAAAAATATTTTATCTGATCAAAGAAAATGTTTCTTCGTAAAAAATTTGGAAAAATATATTGTAGTGAATTATAATCGAAGATATAATAGAGATATTGTTGTTTTATTTTAAATAGGTAACTATTGGTATCAGTTTTTGTAAAAAATGTGAATAAATTGCATATATAAAAAATAGTGGTTTTATTTGAAAGATAATAAATAAGATTACCGCCCCCCATTTAAAAGAATCACCTAGAATGGAATAGAACAGAAAATTTGTGGTTTCTCGAAATGCGCATTTTTTGAATTTTTGTGCATATCTTGCGCATATTTCGTAATTTTTTACTGCATATATATGCGCATATTTCATCAAAATTGATCGCATATAAATCCGCTCCCTAATGATGATATATGTCAAAAAATCATAAGTTAAAAATTGAATAACTACTGTATTTTACATTTTTTTTCTAATTCTGTAAATAAAGCAGTTTACAGGGGGGTCAAAATATAGTGAATATCCCTGTACATCGGTAGTTGAAACTAGCCATATAAATTGGGCCAATGGTGCTTGTTTTTAAGCGTTGGCTATCGTTGTATTAAGAAACAACTGATAAACGGTTTTTCGGTCGGCAGCTAAATCAAAACAATTCCTCGACTGTTTGACCTGTCCATGGTCTAATGTTAAGCAGCTAAGACAGTTGTTTTCTTGCAACTCAGCGTTTTCCTTTGATTTTGCTCTGAATGATCAACCGGAGTAAGCGATAGGTAGGTCATCTCATTATATGACCGAAGTATTGAACTATTCTCATTTTTATGATGATAATCCACGGGATTCTGAGCATGTGACGCGACGGTAACTTCCAATTTGTTAAGATTTTTTATTTCTGTTGTCCAGGTTTCACAGACCTAGAACAAATCGGGCAGACAACTCAATTGGTCACTAGATAGCGTCTGGCGGCCAGTCTGGCTTTAACGTATTGGGTCAAAACCAAACCGTGCAGCGATTTCTTCTTTTTCTTCTTCTGGTTCCTATCCGTTTCGGATATTGGAAATCATATTGCCTGCTGCGGCTCGAAACAATTCCGTTGAGGTTTTGTTAAACCATGTTCTCAAATTCCGTAGCCATGATATTCTCCTTCTACCGGGTCCGCGCTTACCTTTGACTTTAATTGACTACCTTGCAATATGGGCTGCAGCAAGGAGTAACGGTGCTGATTTCTCATAACGTGTCTCAGACACTGCAATTTTATGCGTTTGATGGTAAACACAATCTCCGGTTCCTTCTTCATTCTTCTTAGAATTTCCTTGTTTATGATCCTTGCTGTCCATGATATTCTCAGCATTCTTCTATAAAGCATATCTCAAATGCTTTAAGTTTTTTAATAGTGGTGTCTCTAAGCGATTTAGGATTTAGGATTATCCGCATACTTCAATATACCAATAATGATTCTCTTTGTTAAAAAAAATTTTTCGGATGACAGATGATAAATCCACCTACCTTCCTTTGACATCTCGTCATACCTTTCTGGCACCAAACTGTCAAATAACAAGTTGGTCGATAACCTCTCACTAAAACACAAGTACCTTGAGCAATTTTCGAGCAAGGATGAAATACATTCACATGTGATCTTTAAAATCTTAAGACATCGACTTACTGCCGACTACTTTTTAATATAGAATGTAACAATAATGTAACTTAGAGGTTTTTACACCTATTGAATGGCTAGTTACAATTACTTGTACACTGGACGTAAGTAACCACATTTTCTTAAATTTTTTTTCAACTGTCAAAATTTCACCCTTTTGCTTTTTAATCTTAGTGGTTCACTTATTTCCAGGTTTAAACTGATGATGGTCAGTTTGACCGAAAACGTTTTGTACTTCCACTCCCTTGTGGATAAATTTTAAGAATTTGAATAAATCTATATGCCTACAGACAACAGAAGTGTTTACCTCATTCCACGTTGTTATATCGAAGGTATACAGCTAACTACAGGGTTTACCGCCTTTTTAAAGTTTTACTTTTATATACAAATCTACTCCAATCGCTGTATACGATCTTGTTAAGACCTTATAGTAGCCACTCTTATTACATAATTATAATGATAATCAATAAGGGGATTAAATAATATAAGAATAATTAAAATTTTACATTCTTTATTGTTTCAACTATATTATTCAAAATCAGGAACTTTACTCTATTTCTCTAATTATAAAAACCTTTTGGCGTGTACAGGTTTCCTCAACGTAATCCTTCGTAATTTCTGGAGTATGATTGTGATCATACCGAATCATAACAGTTTTTCCATATGTATATATAACCGATTTACATTTGCTTCGTCGGTAGTTTACGCAGGTCCACCTAGTTTTATCGGGAAGTTTTCGTTGTATTTTATATTCGTAAAAATCCACAATAAGCTTTGGATATTTTATTCCCTTTTTTATATAAATTATACCTTCTTCTTGAGAGGACATATTGGATTTTGGCAAACATATTGTACCTGAAAACCACCAATTTTAATCATCATAATAAAGCATTAATTCATATTTTTTTTACTTCTTATTACCATCATCAGTCCTACAAAAACATATCTAATCTGATAAAATCCTAATGCGACAAGTCACGCAGTCCGTCCGGTACGGTTTCGATATGTAAACATTTAATGACACCAATAAACGTCATGTTCTCAATATTTAATAAGCGTCATTTTATTTTGGTTGTATCTTTTTTATAACAGCTCCAGAATGACTAAATCGAATTAGCTACTTTCGATTTAAAAACATTATTCTGCAGCCGTCCCAAAAATAAAACTTTCGGTATGATTTATTAAATCGAAAGTACCATTTTACATAACTCGTGCCGAAAGTAACTACTTTCGGGACTAATTTTTTCACTTCCGGGACGCTTTTATTACTTTCGGGACGATTTTGGGTAGCTAGGTAACGGCTTTGACAATAACATCAACTTTGTATTTTATTATGACAACGCTTGTGATTTAAAATTCGTGTGTCTTTTCGCTGGTTTTCGGTAAGTTTTTCGTTTTTCAATTCCAAGAAATGGAAATCAGCAGTGAAAGTGAAGCCGAAATGATTCCAGATGAGATTAGGGAAACTAAGTATCGATGTAAATAATTGTTATAACTGTGTTATTAATATTCATAAGTAGATTATTCTAATGTTTAATTCACGAGATTAACTTTAAAGTGTTTAATAAAAGTTCATAAGTAAAGTTTATCCATAATATTTTCTTTTTAACATACAAAACGGCTGCAGAAAAAATATTGTACGTAACGCGATCCAAAAGTGATTATACGAGACGCGCAGGATTCCAGGACTCGCCTACGGCTCTCTCCGTCTGGAAACTTCCTACTCGTCTCGTAAAATATCACTTTCGGAACTTGTTATGTAAATTACTATTGTAGATGTGCAAGGAAGGTGAGAAAAGGTGATTAAATTGTAAAGAAAATACCAAAAACAACAACATTATTGTCATATATAGTTCGTCCGCTATAACTTTTCCCATGCGTCACGATTCATTTTCAAACAAATTAAGTCAAAACATAAAGTGAAACGAACGTCGATGTGTATATACATTTTGTATACTGTATACTATATACTACACACATCGGCGTACGTTTCACGTTATGTTTTGACTTAATTTGATTGAAAATGAATCGTGACGCATGGGAAAAGTTATAGCGGACGAACAATACACACAGTTATATTAATATTCCTTTAGATTTACATCACTAACACTGCGCCTAACTTCCTGTCTATTTAGTTTTTTCGTTTCCCGTGAAATACGTGCTTTTGGCACTTTGGATGATCTAAATATGGTATTTCTAATTATTTCATTAAAGGACCCCGCAGAAACCTTATGGGAAATTGCTCTCTGTCAAATGCTCTGAAACTTTGGGTTCTGGTAGTCCTTGATGTGTAGAACAAAAGACTCAATGGGCGCCTCGCTCCAACAAATCATGGTTTTAAGATATAAGCCTCTGAAGTTATAGGTACAGTGAGGACGTTTGAGTTGGAATAAATTCATTTCCTCGAGAATGGGCGACTCTGGAGATAAATTACAAATCAGGTCGATTTTTATTTTTAAATTATAATTTTTTGGCATATATAGTATACTAGTGACGTCATTCATCTGGGCGTGATGACACAATCGATGATTTTTTAAATATGAATAGGGGTCGTATGATATTTCATTTGAAAGGTTATTAAATCTCTATTCAATAATATAAACATTACCAATTTTATTTATACAGGGTGCCGAAATTTTTTTTTAATTAAATTAATTGAGACAAAAAGAAGAATGTATGTAATTTTTTAATTCGAAATACATTTTACTGTTGTCCGAAACCAGGAAAAAATGTTTATTTGATAAATAAATATTGTTTTTCGCTTAAATTCAATATTAAAGCTGCCACCCACCTGCGTCTTAGCAGTTTGAACATTTAATTTAAGCAAAAGGGGTCGTGTGATAGCTCATTTGAAAGGTTATTTAATTCTCTATTCACTAATATAAACATTAACATAATTATTTATACAGGGAGCCCGAAATTTTTTTAATTAAATTAATTGAGACAGAAAGAAAAATGTATATAATTTATTTAATTCAAAATTCATTTTACTGCTGTCATAAAGCAAATGGTAATTTGAAAAATAAACATTACTTTTCGCTTAAATTAAATGTTCAAACTGCTAAGAGGAAGGTGGGTGGCAGCTTTAATATTGAATTTAAGCGAAAAACATTATTTATTTATGAAATAAACATTTTTTTCTGTTTTCGGACAACAGTAAAATGTATTTCGAATGAAATAAATTATATACATTCTTCTTTTTCTTTTAATTAATTTAATTAAAAAAAAAATTTTGGGCACCCTGTATAAATAATTATGTTAATGTTTATATTATTGAATATAGAATTGAATAACCTTTCACATGAGCTATCACACGACTACTATTCTTATTTAAAAATCATCGATTGCGCCATCACGCCCAGACGGATGACGTCACTAGTTTGATATATATGCAAAAAAATTATAATTTAAAAATAAAAATCGACCTGATTTGTATTTTATCTCCAGAGTCGCCCATTCTCGAGAAAATGAATTTATTCAAACTCAAACGTCCTCACTGTACCTATAACTTCAGAGGCTTATATCTTAAAACCATGATTTATTGGAGCTATGCGCCCATTGAGTCTTTTGTTCTACACATCAAGGACTACCAGAACTCAAAGTTTCAGAGCATTTGACAGAGAGCGATTTCCCATAAGGTTTCTGCGGGGTCCTTTATAATTATTAAAATGTATTGCATTAATGCACAAACTTGAATTTTCAACTTTATCGCAGAGAAAATGTTGAAAAATAGTTTTTATTATTGTAAGTTAACAATGTTTTAAAATTATTTTTAATTATAAACATATTTTCTGTATATTAATTTTGGAGATTATCAAAATGGAGATATTGTTGACCAAGGAGCATAATTTTTTACAAACTCCTATACAAGTAATAAAATTTGATATCTGATGGGATATTGTAAAGATCTTGTTCCTAGATCCTAGACTTCAACAAATATTTCAATATCAAAAGTAACCAAATCAATCCAGTCCTTCTCGAGTTACAAAATATAGATCAATCAAGTTAGTAAAAAATTAGCTTTTTTTCAACATAACTGAAAGGACGGGGTTTGACAGCTGAAATGTGTAGTATGAGATATTACAAAAAGACTACCATCTTGGGATTCATCAATTTTTTAGTGGATCAATTTTTAAATAAACGATCAAAATGTCAAACTTAGTGTTTTGCTCATAATTTAAAAACTTGTCTATTTAGAGATTTGACGTCCACAGATAACTTTTTCAGAAAAAAAAAAGATACATCTGAGATACACTAAATGAAAATCGGTTAATAAACAAAAAAGTTATTGCAAAACGGACGACAAAATCGCTGTTTTTGAATATTGTTAATAACAATGCGGACGTCAAATTTAAAAATTGATCCACCAAAAAATTGGTGAATCCCAGATGGTAGTCTTTTTGTAATATCTCATATTACACATTTTAACTGCCAAACCCCGTCCTTTCAGTTATGTCAAGTAAAACCCTAACTTGATTGGCCTCATAATAAAATATATTATAAAAAATAAGAGCCAGACAAAAATGGAGACTATCAGAAGAAATTGGATGGTGTCACAAAAAATAGATGGAATCAGAAAAAAGGGAGGGTGTCAGAAATAATTGGAAGGAGATAGGAGATACTATAAAATAGTAGGATGTTACAAAAAATTGAGTGCAGTGACTGAAAAAGGCAATTAATTGTATTCCCCGTCGCATGGCTACGGGAAAAAATCTCTAGTCTAATCTAATATACGTTCTAACAAGACAAATTTGGGAACAGCAAGTCTACCCGACAAAATTGGCCAGCCTGACTGTCTCTCAGGATTACTCATTTTTGTCGTGCGATAAGCCTACACACTCTCCAACAGTCAGAGCCAACGTTGTTAGCCCCGACAGTCCGGTGCTTTTGTCAGAGCGTATGCAGACGGTTTAAATCATATTAGGGGACAATAATTTTTTGTTGTTTTTTAAAGACTAAAACCGTCTACACACGCTCTAACAAAGTTAGGGCTGACAAAGTTAGGTCTCCTGACGCGACAAAATTAATTCCCCATCTATTTTTGTCGGGGTCGGCTCTACACACGTCCTGACAAAACGTAAAATTATTATTTTACTTAACTTTTCTCTAAAAATAATGTGGATACCCTATTTTTAATTTCTAACGTCATAATTGGGAGTACAAAAAGTGCAACGTTTTAAAATATACAGCTCCAAAGTCAATTCTCATAGATAACACGTCATTTGTGTATAGAGAGATCATTAACGAATACGGAAAGAACGAAATAAACAACCTATTACGAATTTATGGTATAGTCCTGTCGCCAGTGGGGGTATAACGGCCTCCTTAATTCAGATGGACTTACCCAAGTTTTTTTATGTATTTTGACCCGTAGAACACGAATTTTTTGGGTAACAGTCGATCCGGATGTCAATAAGATTGTTATAAACAAAGAACTTGAGGAATCACATAACAGCGATTTTTCGCAAAACATTTTTTTGAATTTTTCGGGTCATTCTAAGCAAAAAATGTTTTTACAAGATTTTTCGTAGGATGCATAGTTTTCGACATAAACGCGGTTGAACTTTCAAAAAATCGAAAAATTCCAATTTTTGAACCCGAATAACTTTTGATTGAAAAATAAAATAGCAATTTTGCTTACCGCATTTAAAAGTTCAAGTCAAATTATATCGGTTTTGATTACTTTCATTGCTAAAAATTAATTATTAAAGTTATACTTCTTTAAGCGCGATTGAGGGTGAAATTACATTCTCGACGCATGCGCACAACGACAGTATGGTGTTAGTCGCTAAATCTTTAAACTTATGTAGCGCAACTAAAGTGTGCGTGAAAAGAATATATTAGTGTTTTTAGTAAATATATTTATTATAATTTTTATATCTTTGGGAGTACGGTAATAAATATTATTGAAAATGTTTATTCAATTATCTATGTGTCACCGCGATTGTCATTATTATGACCGGCAAATAATCGTACGTAAGAGTAACCTCGGTAGCTCGTCGATAGAGCATTCGCCTAGAGATCGGAAGGTCCCACGTTCGAATCCCAGACAATGCATATTTTTTTTGGTATTCTTTTAGTTCTTTCTAAAATTAATTTAATATTTAAATATAATACAAAAAAACTGTTTAAAGTAGATATACTGATTTTGTTGAAATCATAATATAGAAGTATAACTTCTTACGTGCGTACAAAGTACAAACACATTTTTTTTTTATTGTTAAACAAAGCTATAAACACATAATGATTGAATGATGTTTTCAATGCATTTCTCATTTGAAATTGAACGAATAGGCGCGCATACAGGCGCACGGGAAACACTATGTGTTTATGGCTTTTTTTAACAAATAAAAACTTAATTTTTAGCAATGAAAGTTCAACCGCGTTTATCTCGAAAACTATGTATCCTACGATAAAACTTATAAGACCATTTTTTGCTGAGAATCACCCGAAAAATACAAAAAAATGTTTTGTTTTGCGAAAGATCGCTGTTATGTAATTCCTCAAGTTCTTTGTTTATAGCTTATAACAATTCGTGTTCTACGGGTCAAAATACATAAAAAAAACTTGGGTAAGTCCATCTGAATTAAGGAGGCCGTTGTACCCCCCTGGCGACAGGACTAGTAAATAGTATATGAATATTACGTGGTGCGAAAATGTATTTTCATTTTGATGCAAAACAAAATTCTAGTTTTATTTTAAAAGATTTTTTCATAATATTTGCCCAATTTGAAGTAAAACCCGCTACAAAAGAGTAACTTTTATACAGTTTGAATTTTGAAACTCTTTTGTGGCGCGTTTACTTCAAATTTAGCAAATATTATGAAAAAATCTTTTAAAATAAAACTATTATTTTGTTTTGCATCAAAATGAAAATAAATTTTCGCACCACGTAATATTCATATCAGATCTTTTGTAGCTGGAATATTGTATGCGCCACTTATTTTTACGGCGTTTAGCGGTTTTTTATTCTTGTATCAGGAGTTTTTCAATACCTTAATAAGGTATTATGTATAAATATGTATAAATAAGAAATACCTTAAAAACTATGGATCTAACTAAAAAACTATAATAAAACATTATTGTAGCTTATAAAAAAAGGAAGAGATTCTATCTTTCAAGATCTTCTAGCTATAACACAAACAGAGATATGATAGGCGAAACGAGTTTGATTTTTTGATGCATTCTCAAATCGGTGTGTTCAACTTGAAATATCAGCGAAACGGTGGATTTTTAGTATATAATGCCACCAACCTCTTTTATAGTGCTTGAAAGGACCTTTAAAATGAGCAATAATAAAGGTAGATTACATTTAAACTAAGCGAGATATGCTGCAAAATATATTGATGACTTATGTATTTTAAGAAAAAGTGACAAGTATAAGTATTATTTAACCCCTCATCCACCAAAATTTAAATGCATCGTTTTCTTTTTACAATACCTTTTGTTAAAGTGTTATTTCTATAAAAGACTAGTTTTTCAACCTAATGAAAATATTTGTAAAGTAAATATTTTTAAAAGATTTTTAATTGAAAAACTTATTGGCCCATCTTCCTGGTGACACCTCCAAGGCTTCTACAATATGCAAGCCAAATGGATGCTGCAGTGAAGACAAAAGGGAAGGAATTATACACTATGCAATTCACAACCCCCGTCTGCAGCGTGGTAAGTTCCAACGGAAAATGGACCTAGTTACTCTATAGGAGTAATACTATATAAAAATGGTATACATTTTTATTGTTATTTCTATGTTCAAAAAGTTGGACAGGTTTAAAATGCACTCTTGTTAAAAAATATAAGATCAAATTATAGAGTGCATTTTGAAATTTTCTTAAAAATCTTCCTTTTTCTCCATGTAACTTGAAAATGATAAAAGATATAGTAATGAATAATAAAAACAAGAATAAAAAACCGCTAAACGCCGGCGCCGTAAAAATGAGTGGCGCATAAAATATTCCAGCTACAAAAGATCTGATATGAATGTTACGTGGCGCGAAAATGGATTTTCATTTGATGCAAAACAAAATTCTAGTTTTATTTTAAAAGATTTTTCCATAATATTTGCTAAATTTGAAGTAAACGCGCCACAAAAGAGTAACTTTGATACAGTTTGAATTTTGAAACTCTTTTGTGGCGCGTTTACTTCAAATTTAGCAAATGTTATGGAAAAATATTTTAAAATAAAACTAGAATTTTGTTTTGCATCAAATGAAAATCCATTTTCGCGCCACGTAACATTCATATCAGATCTTTTGTAGCTGGAATATTTTATGCGCCACTCATTTTTACGGCGTTTAGCGGTTTTTTATTCTTGTATCAGGAGTTTTTCAAAGTTATTTATAAATTAAATGTATGAAGTTGAATGCAATGTTCCTCTATTACACGTCAAGCTTTATAAATGGTCACCTTTGTTGCATTATCTCCCAAATTATCTAGTGTCCATCGAATGTACACTAGATTTTTTCTCTATTCGAAATAGATTGAAAAAAAATATTGAGATGGCCGGTAAATGAAGTCGGATTGCCCGTTGCCAGATCAAATTTAGCGTCTTAAACACTACAACTACATAAACCATTTGGGGAATAATCGTTAATTGGATTATAATTTTGTAGCTTAATAACTTCTAAACGGCTTAACCAATTTTGATCAGTAAACATGAGTTTGAAACGTATTGACCAGTACTTAGTATCTGATGGATCTAAGGTCAAGTATGATAACTAAAGCTATTACAGGAATTATTGAGCTTGAGAAACCGTTTTTCCCACAGGAAATAGATTTTATCATATTTATGAAGCATATAACCTAAACATTCAATTTTTTCCGGATATGAGGTATACACCGTTAGATTCGTCTTGAGTCCTTCTACAACCGCTAAGTTATTGGCGCAATTCGTAGGTTGAAATGTTGAGTAATTGTCGAAAAACCAAAATTTTCAAAGTTTAGTTTTTCAGTTTTTCGGCTATACTGAGCCGTGTGTATGTCTGATCCTAACCGCTTAAACACCAAATGAAAGCTTACGTCAACACTATTGATTTGATGTATTTGCGGTTCTCCTGCCTCTTCTTGATCCGAATATATATACTCCCAAAAAACATGCCGTTTTGTACCTACCAAGTCCTATAGCTGGCTTATGGTTGGTCAAAAATCACAAACTACACCGGTTCTAAATTTGCCCTGACCCCCTCTTTAAACACAGAGAAAAAATATCAAATCGGTTTAACTTTCAAACACACATACATACATATCCACAAACATTTTCCCTTTTTAAATAAAAATTGAGTCACATTTCTAATCTCTATAACTTTTGAATGGTATAACCGATTTTCAAAATTAGACATGCGTTGGAAAGGTACTGGTCAGTTCTATTAGAAGCCGCAAAGGTTGGACTTAAATTTTTAAACTTTTTAGGAGTTTTGGGGACGAGAACGGAAAACAGACCCTAAATAGGAAGGGCCGTAAAATCTACACCCTTGGACCAAAATCGATGGTGGACATATAAATGGGTGAGCCTTTTTCTGAACTTTAAGATGGGAGTTGGCCCAATTTTCAATTCACTCAGATTTAGAAAATCGAAAATTTTGTGTATATATAGTGTCGCGTGTAGGGGGGTGTGGGTGTGCGCCACTGGCGAGAACTGCCGTTCTCTGGTAATGTTCAAAACTAGACATGCGTTGAAAAGGTAATGATTAGTACTGTTAGAAGCCGCAAAGGTCGGACTTAAATTTTTCGAAGTTTTTGGGAGTTTTGGGGACCAGAACGAAAAACAGACCCTAAATAGGAAGGGCCGTAAAATAGACACCCTTGGACCAAAATGGATGGTTGACATATTAATGGGTGAGTCTTTTTCTGAACTTGAAGATGGGTGTTGGCACAATTTTCAATTCAGTCAGATTTAGAAAATTGAAAATTTCGTGTATATAATAGTGTCGCGTGTAGGGAGGTGTATTTCTGCGTCACTGGCGAGAACTGCCGTTATCTGGTAATCTTTTCGATATAAAACTAACAGCTTCGATAACTAATAAATCGAAAATTATTAATTTTATCAAAAAATTGTATAATGAACATTTTTTAATGAATATAGTAAATAAATTAAGAGGACTCTTATTAAGATTTAAATTTTTAAAACAATTTTTAGGAATAACTCATTTGCGAATTCTTTATTATGCACTTATACAATCTCAACTTACATATGGCCTTTTAGGATGGGGTGGAATACGCAATAATTACTTACATTCTACAGTGCGTCCATAGAGTAAGGCATAAATTCGTTATTTCATAAACCGGCGACTTTAAGGAAAAATCTAGAAACAGGTCGATTTTTATTTTTAAATTACGATTTTTTGGCATATACATCATACTAGTGACGTCATCCATCTGGGAGTGATGACGTAATCGATGATTTTTTTAAATGGGAATAGGGGTCATGTGATAGCTCATTTGAAAGGATATTCAATTATCTATCCAATAATATAAACATTAACATAATGATTTATACAGGGTGTTCAAAAAACATTTTTTAAATTAAAATAAGTGAGACAAAAAGAAGAATTTTATATGTAATTTATTTAATTCAAAATACATTTTACTACTGTCAGTAAACAGAAAAAAACTTTATTTGACAAATAAACATTGATTTTCGTTTAAACGAAATGTTCAAACTTCCCAGAGACAGGTGGGTGGCAGCTTTAACATTGAATTTAAGCATATTTAACAATATTTATTTGTCAAATAAATATTTTTTTCCTGTTTTCTGACAACAGTAAAACGTATTTTAAATTAAATAAATTACATACATTCTTCTTTTTGTCTCAATTATTTTAATTAAAAAAAAATGTTTTTTGAACACTTTGTATAAATAAATATGTTAATGTTTATATTAGTGAATAAAGAATTGAATGCCCTTTCAAATGAGCTATCAGATGACCCCTATTCTCATTTAAAAAAAATCATCGATTACGTCATCACGCCCAGATGGATGACGTCACTAGTATGATATATATGCTAAAAAATCGGAATTTTAAAATAAAAATCGACCTGTTCCGGGATTTTTCCTTAATGTCGCCGGTTTACGAAATAATGAATTTATGCATTACTTTATGGACGCACTGCATAAATATTATTCAAAAATGGCTAATTAGAATTATATACGGGAAAAATTTAAGATATTCTAGTGAGCTGTTATAACGAAAGTAAATTTTTAAATGTACGTAAATTATTCTGTCATAAAGCCCTTATAAATATACATGAAAAAAAGATAATATTAAATTTTAACAGTCATGCCCACCAAACTAGATATGTAAAACATAATACAGTTCTACCAAAATGTAATAAATCCATCCTCCAAAGGTATGTTGGTTATATAGGGCCCAAATTGTACAATTTGCTACCGGATAATTTAAAACAATTTAAAAATTATAAAAAACATAGGTATAAATATGAAATTAAACAATGGATTGGCAACAAATCAACAAAATTCTGCGAAGAATTTATTAATGGACAATTGTAATAAATAAACTTAAATAAGAAATAAAAAATTGTATCGAAAATAAAAATTGTTTCTAAATAGATTTTTATTATCAACTGCAACATTTCTTGAATTATTGATGGCCACATTTGTATCACAAATTATATTAAAATTAGTATATTTTTATTTTTTCTTGATTAATGTTAGAGTTTTTAGTATTTTTATAAATTTCCCTATAACTGTATACATTTATACATTTGTTAAATATTTTTTGTGTTTTGTTTATATTTGTAAATTAGTATATTATATTTTTAAGTCTCACGCACAAGGGGTGCTACTTTTGTATGTATATTAGTAATATATATACAAGGTAGCTCAACTTCAGTGAGTTATTTATGTTTATTTAGGTAGTACTCATTATGCCTTTTATTTTGTTTTGTAAATCTTTATTGTTGTTCCAAAATAAACATTATTATTATTATTATATTATTGTTAGAGAGAGTAAATTCTCTATAAATTAGGTACATTGTACTGGCTCACCCGGATCTAGATCGGAATAAAACTATATATTTGAGGGTTGGTGTTTCAATTAAGTACAGAAGTCCAACCTACTCCTGCAACAATAAAGCATGCTGAGCCTTTTCAAACGATTTCATATGATATAAACAAACATTTATATAGCAAAATGAAAATAAACGGTTTCGTTTCGATTCAAATCGGGTCCCTTGCCATCCCCCGATACGTGTTTCTATATTTACCCGTTATTAATGAGGCTTTGTAAGAAGACCGATCTGAATCAAAGCACCCGCGCCGGTCTGCTCGATATAAATAATGAAATATTTATACAGAAGTATGGTTAGAATGACCTCGAACGGGGAACGATGAAATGAGTGAAATTAGCGTTGACAACGATGAAATGAATGTCGACAACGAATCAAGTAATCTGTTAACCTATGTATGAAGATACTAACAGACGACGCTTAGGAAAGTATTCCAACAGTGCATCTCAGATTACCCATCTAAATCGTTATCATTTTTGTACTCTAATACAGAGTATGGTATAAAACAAAATAAAAATAAACGGTTCTGTTTTGATTCAATCGGGTCCCTTGCCCTCCCCGACACGTGTTTCTAGGTTAACCCTTTATCAAGAAGGCTTTGCAGGAAGATCGATCTGAATCAAAACGCCCGTCTGCTTGGTATATGTACAATAAATATATTATACACGGCTCACTAAAATAATTAGTTACGCCCCTGTACTACTGATTACTTAAAATTCAAGTAGTATTTATGTAACCTTTCTGGAAACTCCAGGTTATTGTTGAGACTCGCATTTGAACCCCTCGCCGGGGCAGATCGTCAAAAGCTTCCTAACGAGAATCATCTCTAATCTATCGACGCTCCCGCTATTCGTAAAAAGGCCGCATTTTACCGGCTTTTTTTGCTATCGTTTTATACCGCTCAGATAATTCAATCTGCTCAGTATTATCGACGATGATTTATTTAGCGTATTAGTGAGTGCCTTACAAATGAACCAAATGGATTATGGAATTCAATCAGAGCTCTGATGTGACACGTCATCAAGGAATAAAACTGTAAGTACTCTACATGTATGTGAACATAACTTATTAGTCGTGATACTGTATGCATTTTGAACCATATACCTCTCGTAGCAAATATTCTTTGTGCCATTTATGCAGATAATACTTTAAATTACATATGAAAAATCGTTATCTACTCTTAACCAGCTTACCTATGGGAATATACTCTATAACCGTACAATAAGTATAGGTTACTATTGTTAAGGATACTTTACGTATTGCCTAAACATTTCTGGTCCTTCGAGCCGGATCATATTAATTATTTATTAATTAAATCCTCAAGGTCCTTCGTATTTGCATATTTTGATAATCTCTATTCTGAGAATAACGGTTTTTCATTTATAGTGTCTTTCTGTTGCATTTGGAAATTTCCAAGCCACGCCGCCCCGGCACAAAAATAAAATATTCCTCTCTTTCTGCACTCAAATTCTCAGTATTTAACCCAGCACGTCTCTACAATAGCTGGTAGGTTGTTAAGCCCGGTCTACACGTGCAATTTCAGAAACTACTTGCTTTGTTCAAATAAAGGAGTCGTTTTGTTTGTATGAAAAAATATTTGCATATATTACATTATTTTATTTTCGTAAATATATTTTTCTGTTTATAGTATACAAAAAGTGTACTCATTTCTTGGCTGATAGTACGGGTGTTATAATTTTAACATTGTTTGTTCAACCTTTTGATTTAAATTAAATTTATAATTTTGAATCCGATTAAGCCTGGTTCACAGGTTACAAAAATTATTAAAAATAATTTTGTTTTCTTGCATAAATTGTAAGTTTTTGCTACATTTAGCTTCGCTTAAGCTCATTTTACACTTCTAGAAAACTATAGAAAATAAATAATTGTTTTTTCCTTCAATTTAATTAATTTAAATACTTGTTAAGGGTGTCTCACACTTGCTGAAAAATACCCATTTTGGAAAATTGCATATATTTTGAAATTTTATAGTTTTGCATTTCATATACTAATCTGCGCTCATACAGGGTGATACTATTAAGCCAATCTCACACTATTAAACGTGTAATATATAATATGTTGTACATATTCTCTCATTTTCGCATCGATTTATAGGTTTAGACATTTGCAAATAATCTATCTAATCTCACATTCTCGCAACATGGCTGACCGATCAAAATATAACCGACAGAGGCTCACCGCAAAACTTGATATAACCAAGTTGGCTGATTCGGTTCCCACAACTCTTAATTCTCTAAACAAATATAAAATTCGTGAAATAATTTCACAACTCAAACATTCTTACGGACTTTTCCGCGATGCTCAAAATGTGCTGGAGACGATCCCCGAGGAACCTACCCCCTCTACTGATTCCTCTGTGGTTTTTGATAAATATTTGGATACAATTTCTCTATTGGAAGAAAGGTTAGAGGTCATTGAAAGTTCTAATGTGACTGCTACCCCCTCCCTCCAATTTGACCCTAATTCTTCTCTAACCTCACAGTCTATGGCTAGGCAACGAACAGTAAACCTCCCTCGTATTCAGTTAAAACCATTTAGTGGCTTAGTTACTGAATACAATTCATTCATTGAGACCTTTGATACAATAATAGGATCTGATACTACATTAAGTGATCTGGAAAAACTCATTTACCTCAAAAGTTTTCTAACTTCCGAGCCTTTGACGCTTCTCGAGCATATCCCACTCACAGGTGACAATTACAAAATAGCCCGGGATAACCTGACACAAAGGTACGCCAACTCTAAATCGCTTATCAAAACTCTCATCTCTCAAATTCTTGATGCGCCTCCTATTTCTGGAAACGCAAATCACTCACAATTAAGAAATTTTCATACGGTCATGTCAAATAATTTCAAGGCCCTATTGAACTTGAATAGGCCCCCTTCAGATCTCTTGCATTTACTTCTCATACATATCGCTACTCAGAAACTCGACGCACCTACCATTAGGGCTCTTGAGTTCCAATCCGGTGGTAGCCAAGCTACCCCTGATTTTGTCCATTTTCTAGGGGAAATCGAGACACGCGTTGTTCATCTTGAGAATATTCAATCTCAATCAAAACCAAAATCGACTACTACTTCCAGACACTCTTTACACCTAGCCTCAGACACTTCTACCAGTAACCTTTCGCCTCGCTTAGGTCCTAAGAAATGTTCCTATTGCAACGACTCTCACTCGATCTACTCTTGTCCTCAGTTCAAGCAGTTGAATTCTAAAGAACGTTTTAGTTTTGTCAAACAAAATAAATTTTGTATTAATTGTCTTGGGTCTCACATGCTCGATCAGTGTAAATCCAAATTCTCTTGCATAGTTTGTAAATCTCGTCATCACACGTTGCTCCATTTCGACAAAACGGGTCATAGTAACCCTTCCGCGGCTGTTGGCCAACACAACTCAAATAATCATAATAAAACCGCTATCTCAAATAACTCCCATACACAGGGTAATTCACAACAGGGGCCCTCACATGTTAGAGCTCCTGAAACGGAAGTTAATCTTCAAAATTCGACTCCACATTCAATGGCTCTATCTGCAGCCTCGCTTGATAATCATTTGGTGTTATTAAGCACACTCCAGGTCTATCTTGTCGCTCCTAGCGGCAAGAGGGTCTTCGCAAAGGCACTTTTAGACTCGGCCTCACAGGTTTCATTTATTAGTGCTGACCTCGTAAAGGAACTGTCACTCACCACTAGAGATGGAAAATTACGGATCAATGGAATTAACTCCACCTCATCCTCGTCTCAATCTATTGTAGATACAACAATTTTCGCTGTCGCTAACGACGTTCCTTTTGACATCTCGTGCTCTGTACTCCCAAAGATAACAAATCCGCTTCCTCAAATTTCTATTTCGGCGAGCAAACTAAACATACCCTCAGAGATACCATTAGGTGATCCGATGTTCCATGTAACATCCCCAATTGGTATCCTGCTCGGTGCAGACCTGTATAACGATATCATTCAACCTGAAATAATTCGTTTGGGAAAAGGTCTTCCCGTTCTTCAACGCACTCTACTCGGGTACACGATATCAGGGTCAGTTCCAGACTTTGCTCTTAAGTCGAAAAATACTAAAAAGGCTTTGGAATTTTATTCAAACTCTCTCGTTACTTGTTGTTCTCATAACACTCCTTCCGCCGTAAATGAGCCGGTAGTGTCCAACGAGGAACTATCCGATCATTTACAAAAATTCTGGGAGCTGGAAGAAGCCGCTCCTCAGAACACCGATCTCATTAATGATCACCCCGCTGAAATTAATTTTGTAAAACATGTTAATGTTCTCCCCAATGGACGATATGAGTCCACACTCAATCTCAAACTCCCTATCGAAGATATAGACATGGGAAATTCGTTTCTCTCGGCAAAAAGACGTTTTCTCAGTCTCGAGAAACGTTTTCAACTCAACCCTGATTTATTGGAAAAATATCAGGACATTATATCGGAATATCTCAATAACGGACAAATAATTCAAGTGCCGTTAAAAATGCTAAATGACTCAGGTAAACCTAATTACTTTCTCCCTCACTTTCCCGTTTTCAAATCCAACTCTACTACTTCCACTCGTATAGTTTTCGATCCAAACAATAAATCGTCTACGGGAATCTCCCTCAGTGACGTCATAGACAAAGGTTATGTCGTCCAACATGAACTTTTTGACATTCTCGCTAAGTTTCGTCAGTTTAAATTCGCACTAGTAGGCGACATCAAGGCTATGTTCCTACAAATCGCCATTTGTCCCACTGAAACATTTCTGTTAAATTTTCTCTTTAGGGACAATATTCAGCAGCCTTTACGGTGCTATCAATTTCAAAGATTACCCTTCGGGCTCCCAAGTAGCCCATTTATCGCTCAAAGAGTTATCAAGCACATCGCTGACAACAACAAACATACCCACGAACTTGCTACTAGTGTTCTGCAAGAATCTATCTATATGGATGACCTGATCAGCGGTGCTGACAGTCTTCATGAATTAAGTTGTCTTTTCGAACAATTAACTTCTTTGCTAGAAACCCATGGTTTCCTCCTCCACAAGTGGAACTGCAGTTCTTCAGAATTTCTGTCTCAACACAATTTAAATCCCGTCTCTGAAGTCAGTCTTAACTTCACGGGATCTGATAAAGTCTTAGGCATATTCTGGGATTCAGAACGCGACCACTTTTCGTTTAAAACTCCTATCTTCAAATTGGCTAATGTTGTTACTAAACGTACTATTCTCTCCTACATTGCTACTTTGTATGACCCGCTAGGATGGTTATCCCCTGTCCTTGTGAACGCTAAGCTCTTGATACAGGAAATATGGTCCCAGAAATTGGACTGGGATCAACCCATTGACTCACCCATCATTATGAAAAATTGGCAAAACCTCTTATCGACATTCAAAACTATAGAAGAGGTCAAGGTACCTCGATGCTTACTTTTACAAAAGAAAGTTGTTGATGTTCAATTAATTATTTTCACCGACGCATCGGAAAAAATATACAGCACTTGTGTGTATCTCAAAGCGACATACTCAGACTTTTCTGTATCGTCGCGGCTTATCGCTTCTAAAAACAAAATTTCTCCGCTAAAAAATAAACTCACCATCCCCAAATTGGAACTTTGTGGAATAGTGTTGGGAGTCACTCTGGCTCATAGACTTTTTCACATCTTCAAGAAAAATTTGAGTATATCTTCATCTCATCTCTTTGCTGACTCTACAATTGCCTTGTCTTGGATACTTTCTAAAAAACACATTTGGAACATTTTTGTACAAAACAGAATTCAAAAGGTCAATTCCTTGTTGGAAACTTTTCCTTGTGATTTCCATTTCGTCAGAAGTCACGAAAACATCGCTGACCCCGCTTCCAGAGGGATAAATGTCTTTGATAATCCCCAGACCAC
This sequence comes from Diabrotica virgifera virgifera, assembly GCF_917563875.1. Lineage (NCBI taxonomy): Eukaryota > Metazoa > Arthropoda > Insecta > Coleoptera > Chrysomelidae > Diabrotica > Diabrotica virgifera. Next base: position 79,941,369 of record NC_065449.1, on the reverse strand, counting down.
CGAAGACTGGTTATGCGGACCTAGCTTTATTAGAGACAATCCCATCGATTTTTCTCTTCATCAAATTCCTCATTTTCAGGATGATCTTCCTGAATTAAGGAAGTTAGTTGTCTCAAACATAGCAACAAATCACGAACTCAACGACACCTTTGAAAATCTATTCGCTAAATCTTCTTCTTTTCGTAAAATTCAAAGAATTGTCGCTTATCTTTTTAGATTCATCAGTAATATTAAAAAGAAAATAAATAACTCTCCACGAGATACGGATATATTGACGCCACCCGAAATGGAGATCGCTGATCACGCGATCATCAGGTATATCCAAAGTATCTACTTTAAAAAAGAGATTCTTGAATTGAAAAATGCTAAACTCGTGACCAATAAAGCCATTCGTAAACTCAACCCCTTCCTACAACATAATGATGGGCTGATTCGTGTGGGAGGACGTCTCCGACACGCCCCCATATCGTATAATCAAAAACACCCCATTCTACTTCCTTCTAAATGTCGAGTTGTAGAACTAATCTTGACTCAAGCTCATCATAAGTTATTACATTCAGGCGCGCAAACAGTACTTTCGTATGTCAAAATGAAGTACTGGCCAATTGACGGATTAAGACAGATTAAACGCTTAATTCGTAAGTGTGTAAACTGTTTCCGATTCATGACACCCAATTCTGTTCAACAGATGGCAGATATGCATCCCGATCGTGTACTCCCCACTAGACCCTTCCAAGTCGTCTCAGTGGACTATGGGGGGTTCTTCTTAATTAAGTCCTCACATTTGAGGAAGGCACCGCTTTACAAAGCATACGTAGCCTATTTCATTTGCATGAGCACTAAATGTGTTCATATCGAACTCGTCACAGGATTAAGCGCAGAAGCCTATATTCTTACTCTGAAAAGGTTTATTGCCAGAAGATCCACGCCCAGTATTATTTGGAGCGACAATGCCACAAATTTCCATGGGGCAAAAAATGAAATGCGCGAATTCTATGATTTTTTCTTAAATCAAAATAATTCGGAACAGATTAAGGAATTCTGTACTCAAAACTCCATAACTTTCAAGATGGGTGTTCCCCGCAACCCCCATCAATTCGGCCTCCATGAGGTAGGAATAAAGAGTGTGAAGTATCACCTCTATCGAATTATAGGAAATTCCCACTTCACCTTTGAAGTGTTTAACACAGTATTATGCCAAATCGAGGCTATTCTAAATTCGAGACCCATCACTAGGATGTCGTCTGACGCCAATGACTTCGCTTTCCTATCTCCAGCTCACTTCTTAGTTCAAAGAAGTTTAACCGCGCCCCCTGAACCAAGTGTTTCAGAGATACCTGAAAATAGGTTGAATCTTTTTCAGCGTATTAGTAAAATTCAACAGCAATTTTGGAAATTGTGGAAAAAAGACTATCTTTGCCTCCTGCAGCAAAGAAATAAATGGACCGACCCTACTGACCCTGTCAAGATCGGGGATTTGGTTCTGTTGAAGGAGGATGGTACTCCTCCACTCTTATGGCCAACTGCCAGGGTAATAGATGTATTGCCTGGTAAGGATGGTCTAGTTCGTACTGTCAAGATTCACACTACTCACGGTGATTTTCTTCGTGGTATTACGAAAATCGCTGTGATTCCCCTGGAAGATTAAAATCTATCCCTAGGGGGAAAACTTATCGTTTTCCTCCATTTTATCGTTGTTACCCCTTGTGTATATAAACTCTAATTTCTTCAAACATTTCTTATCGTTGTGCACATCTTTGCCAATCCCCTCTCTTCGAGGTGATATAGGCCATCTCTCTCGCCTGTCGCCCCCGGCAATATGTACAATAAATATATTATACACGGCTCACTAAAATAATTAGTTACGCCCCTGTACTACTGATTACTTAAAATTCAAGTAGTATTTATGTAACCTTTCTGGAAACTCCAGGTTATTGTTGAGACTCGCATTTGAACCCCTCGCCGGGGCAGATCGTCAAAAGCTTCCTAACGAGAATCATCTCTAATCTATCGACGCTCCCGCTATTCGTAAAAAGGCCGCATTTTACCGGCTTTTTTTGCTATCGTTTTATACCGCTCAGATAATTCAATCTGCTCAGTATTATCGACGATGATTTATTTAGCGTATTAGTGAGTGCCTTACAAATGAACCAAATGGATTATGGAATTCAATCAGAGCTCTGATGTGACACGTCATCAAGGAATAAAACTGTAAGTACTCTACATGTATGTGAACATAACTTATTAGTCGTGATACTGTATGCATTTTGAACCATATACCTCTCGTAGCAAATATTCTTTGTGCCATTTATGCAGATAATACTTTAAATTACATATGAAAAATCGTTATCTACTCTTAACCAGCTTACCTATGGGAATATACTCTATAACCGTACAATAAGTATAGGTTACTATTGTTAAGGATACTTTACGTATTGCCTAAACAGTATAGATAATGAAATATTTATACCGGAGTATGGTTAGATATAAATATTTCATTATTTATATCAAGCAGACGTGCGTTTTTATTCTGATCGGTCTTCTTGCAAAGCCTCCTTGATAACGGTCAAACCTAGAAACACGTGTTGGGGAAGGCAATAGACCCGATTTGAATCAAAACGAAATCATTTATTTTCATTTTGTTTTATACCATACTCTGTATTGAAGTACAAACATGATATCGATTCAGATGGGTAATCTGAGATGCATTGTTGGAATATTTTACTAATATTTAATATTTTACTGGGTTAACAGATTACATGATTCGTTATCGACACTAATTTCACATTAATATAGGACTATATTTTCAGAGTAATATTTAGTTCAAAATTAGTGCCATGTAGTGTTGCCCAAATGCAAGACCAAGACGAGACTTGGACAGTCTTGTCTTGGTCTTGCACCAGTACACCTGGTCTTGGTCTTGGTCTTGGTATTGCACTCCCAGTCTTGGTCTTGGTCTTGGTCTTGCAGCAAGAGTCTTGCAAGTCTCGCAGTTACCCACTAGCATATTGCTATTTATTAATAAACAAATCACATTAGGTGGGTTTGAACCCACGATCTAAACTATCCCTGCCTATACTCTAACTAACTGGGCTATCTACCGTGTCCCACGGGAGTCAGTCTCTTTCTTAATAAACGTTTGCATTTAATAACCTGACATGTGCTAAAACATGATGAAAACACAAAAAATCAAACAAATGACGTAAACTTATCTAGACTGTATTTTAAAGAACATTATCTGTCTAGAAAGGGATTGATGGACTCTCACATTAGGTATATGAAATGAAATGGAATAAAAGAGTTCTACAATTTGCCATTTATTCAAATAAAAAATAAAAAAAATACAAATTAAATTACAGCACAGTACGCAATAGCTTTGACACTATTATTAGTTGAAAATTTTTGTTTGCTATTAGTTGAAAATTTTAAGATTGACTTTTTTTTAACAAGAATTAATACAAAGTAATACACGCAGTTTAATTATATAACATTTATACAGAGTGAGATTTATGTATGGAACGCCTCAAATATCTCGGAAACGACTTGAACGATTTTTATAGAATTTGGTGAATAAAGGTCTTCTAATGCGGCCGATATTATAGTGGTAATTACAGATTGTTACCAGATCTTGCGTTTTTTTGAAAATATAATGAACTTTAGTATTTCGAATAGAACACCCTGTATATTTTTGCATTTTGAACAATAATAACTACTAATTAATTTTCATGTAATATTTCCTATATACCGAAATGCCGTAATTTATATATATGTTATTTCTATATTTATTTAAAAAAAAAATTAAACAAATTATAAAAATCAATTGTTTCAGCCCTCGCAGACTTATTTTAGGTTCTTTGAATTATATGGAACAAAAAAAGGTCTTTTGTAGTTTTTGTCTAAAGTTATTCGTTTCCGAGTTATAAACAATTTAAAACTGAAACAAATCGAAAAATGACGATGTTCAAGGCTCAAAATCACAAGTAATAGCTATTTGTATAACAAGGGAGGAAAGTGCTACTTTTGCTCCCGAGAATGAAGTTTACTGCCCGATGCGTAGCGGAGGGCAGTAATCATTCAAGGGTGGAAAAGGCACTTTACTCCCATGTTATACATATGGTTTTTCCACCTTCCTCAAATAACAAGTCATTTTTTCATTTTTACTTAATTTATTTTATGTAACTAACCAACAAAATTTATTAGAACTTAATCGAACAAGTAGGTACAATATAACTGTCAACTGTCAAATAAGTCAAATTATTAATGTAAACATTGTTAAATCAAAATAACAATTTACTGTTTTTTACCATTCTGCAAAATACAGAGTGTTTTATAAATAAATGCTAAAATGTATAGTTACTTACGTAATAGAGAATAGATATTATACAGGGCGTCAATAAGTTATATTTCATGAATGACATATGACGTTACTTTTACTTTTCCTCCCTAGGGAGGAAAAGTACAACTTTGCTCCCTACAATCAGGTCCGGAAAAGTATACTTTCGGTAGAGGTAGGTGGAAAAAAATATTATCTTCGAAATCTCGAAGTGCCTAAACTGAAGTTTAAACTTTATTTATCAGTTGTCGATAAGTAATTTGTTTATTTCATTTTAAAAAACATTGTTTTTTAGTTTTTAATGCAGCCCGATCACCCATCCTCTCATAAGTTCTTCATTAACAATAAAAAAAAACAATGGCAAAATCACACATTGGCCAATATCTCTTTTTATATAATAATAAATATCTCTTTTTTGAAATTTGAAGGTTTTTTATCATTTTACCGTGCGCGAATGGACTATACATGGTAGCCAGGCATTATCTTATCTAGTGCTTTTTCAGCAAAAAATTTTGTTGGGCCGATTGATCTAATATCTAATTGCACACCCTGCAAAAAGTAGGATGTTTAGTCTTTACGATATGGATAAGGAAAAACAATTGAGTGGTTGTTCGTAACAGTGAATATGGTATTCGTATTATATTTTTATCACCTTATAGGCGACATACTTCTTTAAAAGTTTCAATGCGATATTGTTATACACACAACACAAGAAGATTATTTTATGAAAGGTTGCTATTCTCAAAAACTAGACAATTGCTCAATTGTAATTAATTTCGGAGCGAAGGCGTCGTCTGATATTAGAAAAGAATGAAATATTTTATTTTTACATTGTATAATAATTTATTATGACCTCTGAGTACGTATCCAATAAATAAGTGTTCATATTTTTAATTCGGTATGTATGTTCATCGTATTGTTCATAATGCGGATAAATCCATTTTTCCAAATTTTTGTTACATATTTTTTTGTATCTCATAGTCTCTAAGCATATACCCGAACTAATATTCAAGGTGTAAGATTTGATAGAAGAAAATGAATTGTTTAAAAAAGAAAATAAAAAGATAACAGAAGATATAAAAGAACTCCAACGAACAATAGAAATAATGGACAAAGACAAAAGGAAAAATAATTTAATTATTAGTGGGTTAGAAATTGATACTGACGATTCAGCAACACTGAAAGAAAGAGCAACAAATATGATTGGAAAACATTTAGGTGTAAATATTAATATTAAAAGAGCATGTAAGATTGGAATAAGAACATGCTTAATAGAACTAGGAAACGAAACAGAAAAAACAGCCATTCTACGAAATAGGAACAAACTAAAGAATGTTGAACCCAAGAAAATATGGATAACAGAGGACCTTACAAAAAAAGAGAGAGAAAAAATGAAATCTCTAAGAGACAAAGCAAGGGAAATGAGAGATAAAGGAAAAACAGTGAAAATTGGGTACAACAAAATTACAGTGGATGGTAAGGAATGGAGATGGAACTACAATGAGGAAAAGGTAGTGGAGGTAGCGAGTCCAAAAAACTAGCAGAGCGACAGAGAAGAGACGAAGTAGATGCCAGACAAGGATCAGAAAACAAGGAAATTACGAATACACTGGACAATGAAAATAAAAGTATAGACTCGATTAGTGATAAGATTAGGTTTAGGAGTTCAAATGTTAAACATAATAATAGAAATAGGATGGGTGGTGGAAATATTGGTAGTATAGGTAGTATAAATAGTAGTAGTAGTAGTAATAACAATAATGGAAAATCAAATACTAGTTTTGTAAATGAAGAATCAGAACAAATAGGAATAGCAACATGGAACGTGACCTCTCTAAATGGAAAGGAAATAGAAATAACTGAAGAAATGGAAAAAATGGGTATCCAAATAATGGGAATAAGTGAAACAAAAAAGGTAGGAGGAGGGCACATAAATCTAAATGAGGAATATAGTCTTTATTATTCAGGAGTACCGCAAGGACAAAGAGCAAAGGAAGGAGTTGGTATAATAGTAAATAAGAGACTAGAACCAAGAATAACACACTATGAAACATTATCATCTAGAATTATAACAATCCAAATGGACCTAAAAGACAAAATAGGATTCATACAATTATATGGACCAACTGAAGGCAGAGATGAAGAAACGATGACAGAATTCTACAATGAACTCCAAAGAGCACTAGACAAATTAAGAGAATCGAGAGAGAAAATCATAATTTTAGGAGATTGGAATTCAAGAGTGGGCAAGGATGTCAACAAAGGATTAGGATGCATTGGAAAATACGGAGAGGAATGTTTGAACAGGAATGGTGTCAAAATGCTAGATTTCTGCCAAGCAAATGACCTACTAATAGGAAACAAATTTACAAACCAAAACATCGAAGACAAATATACGTTCGTGGCGGAAGAGAGAAGAGCGAAAAGTTTGATAGATTACATAGTTTATAAGATAAACCTAGAAGATAAAATACATAACGTCTTAACTGAAAAGGAACCGGAACTAGCTACAGAGCACAGGATGGTTACTGCAAAACTCGAGGATGAAAAAATAAAGGAGGTGGAAAGAAAAGATTACCAAAGAGTAAAAGTAAATAAGCTCAAATTAGAACAGGTGCGAGAACATTACAAAAAAGAAACAAATAGAAGATTAAGACAACTAGAAAACCAAAAAGAGGCATGGACACTGGAAGAAAGATGGAACGCCTTCAAAGTAGTCATAAAGTCTACAGCAACAGAAATATGTGGAATCAGAAAACATAACAAACTCCATAAAAGAACGAGATGGTGGAACAATGAAGTTAAAACAGCAGTGAAGAAAAAGAAAATAGCATGGAAAAAATACATTGAGACCGAACTGGAAGAAGATAAAGAAGAATACAAAAGGCTGAGACGATTAGCGAAAAACACCATAAAACAAGTAAAAACAAAAACGTGGGAAGAGTTTGGAGAAGAATTACAACAAAACTATGTAACAAATAATAGAAGCTTCTGGACAACAATCAGACATATGAAGAAAGGAAAACATAAAGAAATAACAGCCGTAAGGGATACAACAAACCAAATCCAAACAACTCCAGAACAAATAGCTAAAGTATGGAAAGAATACTATGAAAACAAATTTAGAAATGCAATAATAGATGATAGAAATGAAACATATCAAGATAACGAGAACAAAGAATTAGAGCAAATAAATAGAGAAGAAGTAATATTGGAAGTATCAAACGTAAAAATAGGTAAAGCTGGAGGGGATGATGACATAGACCCGGAAATGGTCAAGTACATGGGAGAAGAAGGGATAAACTGGTTGTTGAAAATATACAAAGAGGCATGGGAAAAGCAGCAAATCCCAAAAGACTGGCAAAGTAACCTTATAGTGCCAATATACAAAAAGGGAGAACACGTCAACTGCGAAAATTATAGAGCAATATGTTTATCATCGGTATGTTTTAAAATATACACGAAAATAGTAGAGAAGAGGCTAAGACAAGAGGTAGAAAAAGAACTGGGAGAAGAACAAGCAGCGTTTAGACCAGCAAGACAGACAAACGATAACATTTACATCATTAGAAATATAATAGAAAGAAGTATTGACTCGGGGGGAAAGCTCATTCTAGCATTCATAGATCTAAGGGCAGCATTCGACTCTATAGAAAGACAAATTATATGGAAATGCTTGCAGAACATGAAAGTACCAAGTACACTGATAAAAATAATTGAAAATATATACGGAGTAGTAAAAGGACGTGTACAGATAGCAGGAGAAAGATCTGAAGAATGCAATTGGGAAAGAGGTATCAAGCAAGGAGACAGTCTTAGTCCGCTACTATTCATAATAGTCATGAATGAATTGACTAGAAATGCTGGAGAAAGAACGAACCAAATACAGACAACAATAGGATACCAAAGATTACAGCCAATAAAAATAGAAGCCCTATTGTATGCGGATGACATAGTCCTTATAGCAGATTCTGTGACAAAAATGCAAAAACTTATAAATATATGGACAGAAGAAATAGAGAAATTAAAAATGGAAATAAACATCGAGAAAAGTAAAATAATGGTCATCGGCGAAAAGGAAGAAAATGAAGTAATTATAAAATGCAAAAATACTCAACTGGAAATAGTTACAGCATATGATTATCTTGGAAGTATTATTACCAATGATGGGAAAATAGACCTCGAAATAACAAACAGAACTAAAAAATCAAATAAACTGTACTACGCACTAGCGCCAATTCTGAGGAAAAAAGAATTGTCCCACGAAACAAAAATTAAAATATATAATACGATTGTGATACCGACGATACTGTATACAAGCGAAAATTGGACTTTACAGAAAAAGCATAATAGTAGGATAAATGCAATTGAGATGAGACATTTACGTGCTATAGCCGGAAAGACCAAATGGGATAGAATAAGAAATGAGACAATAAGAGGGATAACTAAACAGGAACCAATAATGAATAAAATAATAAAGAGGCAATTAAACTGGTATGGACATCTGATGAGAATGAAACCTAGTAGACTAGCAAGGAAAATTCACGAAACAAGGAATATTACAAAAAAGAAAAAAGGCAGGCCGAAGAAAAAATGGATACAGCAAATAGTAGAAGCAGGAAAAATCAAACAGAAAACGCTAGAAGAAATGAAACTAATAGCACAGGACCGAAAAGAATGGAAGAGATGGGTGAATATGTAGCTAAATTAAACCCAAATCCGACACCTGAAAGGGTATAAGGAAGGGGAGAAAGAAAGAAAGATAACCGATTTTCAAAATTAAACATGCGTTGGAAAGGCAATGATCTGTGCTATCAGAAGCCGCAAAGGTCGGGCTTAAATTTTTGAAATTTTTGGGAGTTTTGGGGACGAGAACGAAAAACAGGCTTTAAATGGGAAGGGCCGTAAAATCCACACTCTTGGACCAAAATGGAGAAGTAACATATGGATGGACGAGTCTTTTCCTAAACTTTAAGATGGGATTTGGCCTAATTTTCAATTCAGTCAGGTTTAGAAAATCGAAAATTTCGTGTGTATATAGTGTCGCATGTAGAGGTGTTGTGCGCCACTGGTGAGAACTACCGTTCTCTGTGGATAAAACTTGTATCTAAAAAACCCTACATTTTTCTACGGTATCTTTTTTTCGTATCTCTTATCATTTTCGAGTTACATGAAGAAAAAGGAAGATTTTTAAGAAAATTTAAAGATTCGCTCTATAATTGGATCTTACTTTTTTCAAAAACCATTCATTTTAAACACCTCCAACTTTTTGAACATATAAATAGCACTATAATAAAAAGTATTGTAAAAGGAAAACGATGCATTTAAATTCTTGTGGATGAGGGGCTAAATAAAATTCTCATTTTTTCTTAAAATACACTAGTCATCAATGTTTTTTTACAGCATATCTCGCTTAGTTTAAATATAATCGACATTTAATAGTGCTCCTTTTGAAGTTCTCTTCAAGCACTACAAAAGATATTGGTAGCATTATACACCTAAAATCGACCGTTTCTTTGTTGTTATTTCAAGTTGAATACACCGATATGAGCATGCACCAAAAAACAAGATCTTCTCACCTACCATATCTCCTTTTGTATTATAACTTGAAGATTTATAAAAGCAACATCTTTATTTTTTTATAAGCTACAAAAATATTTTATACAGTTTTTTTCGTTAGATCCATAGTTGTTAACGTAATCGCAAAAACCGTCCGTGTCATTTTTCAATAACAATTGCAAATTTTCAACCAAGAATAACTCACAAAGTATTGAGTTTTCGAAAATAGTTATTTATGGAACAGTTCGTGAAGTATGCTTCTTGCGAACACACGCGATGTTTAGAGCACGAGTGACAACGGGGCGAGTGCTATACATAGCGTAAGTTCGCAAAAAGTACTTCACGCACAGTTTCATACAATATTTTATCTATGATGAACAAATAAAAAAACTGTAACTCTTCGTCACTGGAATTCATTTCTATTCTACAATTTTTAGAACTATGACATTTAAAAATTCCAACTTCTTTCAAACCACAAAACTGTCAAAACTTTTGTCGTAATTTATTGCTCATTATGTCATCACCATGACAACGCGAAAGTTAAGGATATTTGATTATATGAAAGTGTGTCAAAAACAGTGCGAAAAAGTAAGTTTCATTTAAAATGCATTGTTAATTCACGCATACTTTAAACACATCACGCACTGCTACCTATAATGACAGTTTTCACAAACTAAAAACTTATACATAATATGACGTAGAGTAGATAATAGTTATTTATGAAACAGTTCGTGAAGTATGATTTTTCGAACGCACGCGAATTTTAGAGCACGAGCGACAACGGAGCGAGTGCTATAAATCGCGTAAGTTCGCAAAAAGTACTTCAAGCACAGTTTTATACAATATTTTATCTACGATAAACAAATATAAAAAGCTGTAACTCTTCGTCACTGGAATTCATTTCTATTCTACAATTTTTAGAACTTTGACATTTAAAAATTCTAACTACTTTCAAACCACAAAACTGTCAAAACTTTTGTTGTAATTCATTGCTCATATTGTCATCACCATGACAACGCGAAAGTTAAGGATTGTCACCATGACAACGCGCAGGTTAAAACAGTTCGAAAAAGTAAATCCCATTTAAAATACATTGTTACTTTACGCACACTTTAAATCCTTCACGCACTGCTATCTATAATGACAGTTTTCACAAACTAAAAACTTATACATAATATGACATAGAGTAGATAAAAAAAATTATAGAACAGTTTTTGTGTAGAATAAGTTTCTCTACCCAATTCCGTGGATATTTTAACCAAAAAATTTTCCACCCCCAAGGTGTGGGAACCACCCCCCAAGACAAAAGCACACATCGGCATAGGGTAGACTTTGTTTCTTGAGCTATAGATATTTGCATAGTTAACACGTGATTTGTGTCTACCGCTTTACAAAAGCAATCCGTATAGATTATTAGCAATATTACTGAGTCATAAATCAGGCCAACAACGCTACACACGTCCTGATACGATAAATTTGTCAGGATGTTGGAATAGTAAGACCACCCGACAAAATCAGTCAGCATTACTGTCGGGATTACTCATTGTTGGCGTGCGACAAGCTTACACAGTACACACGCTCCAACAGTAAGAACCAACGTTGTCAGCCCGACAGTCCGGTGCTTTTGTCAGAGCGTGTGTAGACGGCTTAAAGCATATTAGGGCCTCGATTTTTGACCCTTCGCTTCGTTATCGAACGTATTCGCTTCGTATACTAAACAGATACGAAGCGTATACGTTCTATAACGAAGCGAAGGGTCAAAAATCAAGGCCCACGGGACAATAATTTTTAGTTGTTTTTTAAAGAGTTATTAATAACACACTAAGTAATATACAAATTTATTCTCTTTTCTAGAATTTGTGACATGTTTACTCTCTATATATAATAACTTTTTGAGGTGAAAGCGTGTGTTCAATGGTTGTAATGTCTGAAGCATGGTTGTGTTCGTGTCGAATCATAACAGTTTTTCCATATGTATAAAGGACAGATTTACATTTGCTTCGTCTGTAATTCACACACGTCCATCTGGTTTTTTCTGGAGTTTTTCGATGAATTGTATATTCATAAAAATCGACAATAAGCTTCGGATATTTTAATCCTTGTCTTATATAAATTATACCTTCTTCTTGATGTGCTGGATCAGGAATCTTAGATTTTGGAAAACACATACCTAAAAACACCAATTTTAATCAACGTTAATTTATTTACGCTTTATGTTTTTAGGCGAATAGAAGAAAGAAGAATGGCGAGAATTGCTCGACATAAATAGTCAACAGGACCTAGTAGAAGCCGACCCCAAAAAAATGGAGCGACAATCATTGATACAGATGGATGAAGAATGACGTTTAAATACGCGATTTTCGTAGAATAAATCACGAAGAAGAAGAAAAAGACGCTATAATGCATTCTAATTTTCAACAGTTTAGCTAACAATCGTTCTAAAATTAAACTGTTGGGATCTCACAATTTTCACAACAAACTACACAGATTCGCTTAACCCATTAGCGCCCAGCGTTACCATATGGTAACGTAAAACACATGATTTTTAAAAATTCTGCGGTAACATGAATTAGTCAGCCACATATTTTGAGAACTATCGTTTCTAGGAATACTTCGGGTACCTATAAAACATAACGGATTCGTATTTTAGCCTTTTCTCAACAGCCGAGAGATAATCATATGACAGTGTGGTTTAAATTTATAGAAAAAGATGGACGTCCGTTTTGCGTAAGCAATTTTTGATAGTCTTCTAGTAACTATATTTGCATATTTAAAAAAAAAACTAAGTTTATTATACCCCAACTTATTATAAATTGTTGTATTTTATCAACAATTAAATGTAGCGAATTCGGTAGGAATAGTCAAGGTACGCCGTTACCATATGGTTGCGGTGGGCGCTTACGGAGTCATAATCTTATTTTTTTTCAGTCGTGGATTTTTGTTAGCAAAAGCGATAGTGTTACTGGTGCGATAGAAAGATAACTCTGTTGTTACAATAACATCTACGAGTTGTGGTGATTCAGCATTGGGCACGGTAAAAAGATTTTATCATGAAGAAAAAGGCCACATTCAAGTAAGTCGGCCTCACTATATTGCTGAATACAACAAAATATGGTGGGTACTGACTGGATGGATCAAGGTGTTTCAACCTACCGAGTAGCAATTTGCAGTAAAAAATGGTACTGGCAAATTGTAACATGGTTGTTGGATGTTGCAGTCCATAATTCATGGCATTTATATAAAAAAAATATATTCTTGCTATCGTTTAGGAGAGAATTGACCCAAGTTCTTCTCGCAAGATATGGAAGTCGTCCCTTATATACAGGAAGACTTAGTCTACATAGACAGAACTTGCCAGATCTTCGTTTTGATTGCTTCGACCATTTGTTACATCAAGCAGTAGAAGGCGATGTGCTGGAGACAGATGTACAACATCTGGACGAACAATGTGTAAAAAATGCAACGTTGGTTTGTGTATTAATTGTTTTATAGGATACCACACCAGACGATGAAAATATTCTGTGAAATAAACATTTAAAAAAAAATAAAAATTTTGGTTTCAACGATCCTAAAAGATCCTTAAGCGCCCAGCGTTACCATATGGTAACACCATATAATTTAAAAAAAAAGACAACAAACCGAAAAACTTGTTTTTTGGATTAAATTATTAACACTTTCATCAAATTAACCCCAAAAGTAAAGATTTTTAAATAAAAAAAAACTTGGGCGTTAATGGGTTAACTTAACACGTTAACGGACAGTGCGTCAAATTTATAAGCAAGTGTCGTGACACTATATGATTTCTTTTGGCGCTTACAGTTTATGGAAACAAAGTTTTTTAACATTTTTTGTAAATATGTCGATGACGACCATGGATGTTGTGTCACACTTTATACAGGGTGTCCAGAAACTCTACCGACAAACGAAGACAGGAGATTCTTCAGATAATTTTAAGATAATCTAACCCAATTCACTTAGTCCGAAAATGCTTCCTAAGGGAGCTAGAGCTCTTTGAAGATGCGTCTTGTAATTAGTTTTTCTTAAATACCTCCAGAGCGCTTCTATTTAGAAAAACAAAAATTGGTACGCATATTTATCTACAAGATATAAATCTAATCCATCCATTTCAAATTTCTAGTACCGATCATAGGCGTCCGTTTCGGGTAGGGCAACGGTTATTTTATCGCATAACTTTTTTATCTTTAACTTTTATGCATTTCTGACACTGGATTATGAAATTGTCAAGTATTCTAGTACTAAAAGGTATTCTTGTTTGAAATTGGTAGGACACACCGTTTTCTAGACAAATCGATTTGAAAATTTTTCGCTTTTTAAATAAAAAAAAATTTCAAAAAAAAAACTGTTTAGAAAGACGAAAACTGGCACATTTATTTATATTCCAGAGCTAAATCAATTTCATTAATTGCGAATTTCTAGTACTGGTCATAGGCGTCCGTTTTGGGTAGGTCAACAGTTATTTTATAGCATAACTTTTTTGTCTTGAATTTTTGAGCATTTTTGACACTAGATTATTAAATTATGAGGTATTCGAGTACTAAATGTTACTCTTACTTTATGTTAGTAAAATACTTCGTTTATTTGTTGAAAAGTTCTTTCAATTTTTTTTCAAATTCCAAAAACGAAAAACTTTCAAATCGATTTTTCTAGAAAACGGTGTGTCCTACCGACTTAAAGCAAGAGTACTTTTTAGTACCAGAATACCTCACAATTTAATAATCTGGTGTCAAAAATGCATAATAGTTAAGGACAAAAAAGTTATGCGATAAAATACCCGTTGCTCTACTCAAAACGGACGCTTATGACCACTACTAGAAATTTGCAATAGATGGAATCGATTCATCTCTGAAAAGTAAATACGCATACCAATTTTCGTTTTTCTAAATAGAAGTGTTCTGGAGGTATTTAAGAAAAACTAATTTCATGGCGCCATCTTCAAAGAGCTCTAGCTCCCTTAAGAAGCATTTTCGGACTATGTGAATTGGGTTAAATTGTCTTAAATTATCTGAGGAATCTCCTGTCTTCGTTTGTCGGTAGAGTTTCTGGACACCCTGTATATATGTACCTATCTGTAGATGTAATGTGACACAAAATCTACCGATTTTTGTCATAACTCGTTATTTCAAAAAATGACGTCTATAGACGTTGTGTCACATTACATCAATGGAAATTAGACGTCTATAGACGTTCTGTCCGTCAACGTGCTAACCAGTACTTTCTCACATTAAAAGTAGTGGGTTGTAAAATCGCCATCAAGTGATCGATTTGAAATCAAATAAAAACAATATTTAGTATTATTACCAATTCCCTGCGAGTATGGTCAAATCTAAATTCAAATCATTCAAAACTATTTCTGTAAATTGTCCCTAGTATAATATGATAATATGATAGTCTTTAAATTTTTTGCAAAATGCAATAATTTTTCAGTTTTCCACATGTCCATTCCACAATTCAATTTGTTTGTTTATCGTCATATTATACAGGGTGTAACAAAAATACAGGTCATAAATTAAATCACATATTCTGGGACCAAAAATATTTCGAATGAACCTAACTTACCTTAGTACAAATATGCACAGAAAAAAAGTTATAGCCCTTTGAAATTACAAAATGAAAATCAATTTTTTCGAGTATATCGAAAACTATTAGAGATTTTTTATTGAAATGGGATATGTGGCATTCTTATGATAGGTGCATCTTAAAGAAAAAATATAGTGAAATTTGTGCTCCCCATAAAAATTTTATGGGGGTTTTGTTCCCTTAAATCCCCCCAAACTTTTCTGTACGTTCCAATTAAATTATAATTGTAATACCATTAGTTCAATTCAATATTTTTAAAACTTTTTTGGCTCTTAGTATTTTTTCGATAAGGCAGTTTTTATCTAGTTGCGGCTTCTTTTTTAATATGTTTACATAAAAATTTTATGGGGGTTTTGTTCCTTTAAACCCCCCAAATGTTTGTGTACGCTCCAATTAAACTATCACTGCGATACCATTAAACAAAATGTTTTTAAAACTTTTTTGCCTCTTTGTATTTTTTCGAGAAGGCACCTTTTATCGAGATATGGCTTCTTTTTTACTACGGTTCAAAATATATCTAAAAATGTAAATCATACATAAATTTTCATATTATTACCAAGTCTCCATAATCGTACTTAACCATATACAAATATGTGGTGCATTTGACAAAATATTCAAAATATCTCGATAAAAACTGACTTTTCGAAAAAGTACTAGGAGCCAAAAAAGTTTTAGAAATATTGTGTTTAACTAATGGTACTACAATAATAATTTAATTGGAACGTACACAAAAGTTTGGGGGGATTTAAAGGAACTAAACCCCCATAAAATTTTTATAGGGTGTTCAATTTTCACTATAATTTTTTCTTAAGATGCTACTGTCATAAGAATGCCATATGTCCATTTTCAATAAAAAATCTTTAATAGTTTTCGATATATTGAAAAAAATCGATTTTCATTTTGTAACTTCAAAGGGTTGTAAATTTTTTTATATGCACATTTGTACTAAGGTAAGTTAGGTTCAATCAAACTATTTTTGGTCCCAGAATATGTGATTAAATTTATGACCTGTATTTTCGTTACACCCTGTATAGCAAATATGTCGACATTTTGCTTTTATAACAGTTTGCAATCATATCATTTACCCATATAGCAATGTACCTATGTATGTATATGAGATAGGAAAAGTAAAATTAGTATAATAATAATAAAGGCAGTTTTTGTTTTTATTCGACTCAGAGTTGGACCACCATCTCCATATAGCTATTTCAGCATCCTATGCAGCTTCAGTGAAGCTATGCAGTCACAACTCTGAAGCGAATATCAACAACACTGCCTACTTAAGGGAAACCATCGCGATACAATGATTCCACCTTTTGAGACGCAATTTAGCGACATCTCTCGCAAAACGAGGAAAATAACGAAAAGCCCTAGATACAAAGTTTACTACTTTTTAAACAATTAGAATATTTGAAATAAAAATATAATAAACAATATTTTAAATCCAAGACTTTTCGTTAATAAACTACTTTCTGGCTGCCTCCTGTATCTCTGGCTTTTACAATATATAAGCACAAGAGCCGACGAAAATAGGAGAAAGCAAATAGAGGACACTTTGGCCACGCATTTACCTTCTTTCCGTCCAGGAAAAGGACCGAAAGACAGTTTCTAAATACTCAAGTCTGAGTAAAGATGAAAAATAATAAAGGCAGTTTTTGTTTTTATTCGACCCAGAGTTGGACCACCATCTCCATATAGCTATTTCAGCATCCCATACATCTTCAGTGAAGCTATGCAATCACAACTCTGAAGCGAATAACACCAACCCTGCCTATGTAAGGGAAACCATCGGGATACAATGGTTCCACCTTTTGAGACGCAATCTAGCGACATCTCTCGCAAAACGAGGAAAACAACGAAAAGCCCTAGATACAAAGTTTACTACTTTTTAAACAATTAGAATAATTGAAATAAAAATATAATAAACAATATTTTAAATCCAAGACTTTTCGTTAATAAACTGCTCTCTGGCTGCATCCTGTATCTCTGGCTTTTACAATATATAACCACAAGAGATGACGAAAATAGGAGAAAGCAAATAGAGGACACTTTGGCCACGCATTTACCTTCTCTCCGTCTAGGAAAAGGACCGAATTTAGTATGTTATTAAAATTAGTATATTATTCAACGAGCATGTAATGATGGTTATTGCTCACGATGATGAAGTTTGCGACACGAGCCGTAGGCGAGTGTCGTAATTCATCAGAGTAAGTAATAGCCATTACATGCGAGTAGAATACTATACTTTTTCTACAACCGTTTTTTATTTTTATTAGTAAAAAAATATAATTATCAGCTACTTGAGATTAAAATTATAATTTACAAAAATAAATTTTGTTTACCAATAGTACACGCCTGATTAGGTAACTTGTTGCTACTATTAGCAAATACTGCTTTATGTATTGTAAAAAATACAACCAGAAATAGTCTCTCAAGTTAAATTCGGTTCCGAAAAATTATAAGCAGTGTACATACTGACATTGCAATAAATAGAAAATGGCTATTATCGGTGGACGTATTTATATACGACTAATATTAAAAGTGACATGCACCACTTGAACCTAACTTCAGCTCGTGAGTAATGACCCCTGAATAATGAACTATTTTCTACGACCGTTTAATAACATGCTCACTATTCACTATTTTTTAATACGAGAAGTAGCACCCATTACTTTACCCGTGACTAATAGTTCATTATTCGTTCACTTATTCATTATGATACAGAATAAAAATCTGTATCATAATGAAAATATATACCATAATGAAGCCCATGGGCCTGATCCAGATGGGCAGGTATGCAGAAATGATAGACTGCAGGTGCAGATGGTAGTTTAAGGAAGAGTGTTAAAATTGTGGTATTTAAAAAAGTTACAACAAAGCAATAGGTATATACGTTACCAAAGAAAATAATAAAAATAAATAGGTTGCAGAATATCTCTGTGTTTTATTTTTTATTGTGTTCTTTTCAGACACTGTGATTTTAATTGAATGGAAGACAGATGTTTTAGTTGAATGCCCGACGGTACGAACTGTCGATGTTACGAATTAGGCTACGGCTCCACGGGCTGGAAATTGACGCTAGCAGTAGCCGCAAAACTAACTTAAGGTTCCGCAGAACGGAATAGGAATAGCCGAACTGTACCGACTACAGGACTTGTGCGTAGTCGGTTCAGTTCGGCTATTCCTATTCCGTTTCGTGGAACCTTGAGGTCGTTTTGCGGCTACTGCTAGCGTCAATTTCCAGCCCGTGGAGCCGTAGCCTTAGTGTTACGAATAAGTGTCGCATGTCGCCGTTATGAATTGAGGGCGTTGCAAATTATGCGTTACCATTTGTGTGGTTACGCACTGTCGCGTTACGAACTGTCTTGTCACGTATTAATTGATGAAGCTATATATAATATTTTCCAATATACAGAGAGAGTCTGTAATTTGGAATAAATTCAATATCTCAAATACTAATTGTTTTTTTGAAAAATGCTCATACCCTTCGATTAGTATTTCAAATTGTCCTTTTTGAAATACAATAATAATGTATACAGGGTGTCCCAATTGAGAGATATGACGTCAACGTTGATTTTCTTAAATGGCAATACTGTCCTTCTGATAGCTATTTTGATAGGGTGTGTAAAGTTATACATAACTGCAAAATATCAAATTTTTATTCTCTACTATTCACAAGATAATAGAAAGTAACCAAGGTATGTCTGTAATTTGGATTAAAGTCAATAATTAAACCACTAATGGTTTTTTTGAAGAATGCTCATACCCGTCGATCAGTATTTCAAATTGTCATTTTTAACATACAATAATAATGTATACAGGGTGTCACAATTTAGAGATATGACGTCATCGTTGATTTTTTTTAAATGGCAACACTGTCATTTTGATTGCTATTTTGATAGGGTGTGTAAAGTTATACACAAATTCAAAATTTCAAATTTCTATTCTCTACCATTTACAAGATAATAAAAAATAACAAAGTTATGAAAAACAAGTAATCAAATAAAAATAATTGAATTTAATTATTTCAATTAAGCAAATACTCATAATGTTGCCCTAAATTATTGTCAAATTGTCAATGGGCAACGTTATGAGCATTTGCTTAATTGAAATAATTAAATTCAATTATTATTTGATTACTTGTTTTTCATAACTTTGTTATTTTGTATTATCTTGTAAATGGTAGGGAATAAAAATTTGAAATTTTGCAGTTGTGTATAACTTTACACACCCTATCAAAATAGCTATCAAAATGATAGTGTTGCCTTTTAAGAAAATCAACGATGATGTCATATCTCTAATTTAGGACACCCTGTATTATTATTATTGTACGTCAAAAATGACAATTTGAAATAATAATCGACGGATCTGGGCATTTCTCAAAAAAAAACAATTAGTATTTTAAGTATTGAATTTATTCCAAATTACAGACATAACTTTGTTATTTTCTATTATTATCTTGTAAATGGTAGAGAATAAAAATTTGATATTTTGCAGTTGTGTATAACTTTACACACCCTATCAAAATAGCTATCAAAATGACAGTGTTGCCAGTTAAGAAAATCAACGATGACGTCATATCTCTCAATTGGGACACCCTGTATACATTATTATTGTATGTCAAAAAGGACAATTTGAAATACTAATCGAAAGATCTGAGCATTTTTCAAAAAAACAATTGGTATTTGAGATATTGAATTTATTCCAAATTACAGACTCTCTCTGTATAAATATACCTTTATTTTTAAGAACTTCTAAAACACTTTTTACAGTGGAGGTATATCTCCCTTTACAGCTCTAACAACAAACACATTCTGGGACTGTAATACTTCTGGATCCGGGTATTCATCGGGTTGGTGATTATGATCATTATACACATAAATGGTATTTTTTCCCTCGTTGGTGGTGGTATATAAGAAAGCAAGACATCTATTACTTCTATGCTTTTTACACCTCCATCTTGACCTGGTTGATTGGCGTAAAGCTATGTGATAACCGTGACCGTTAAGAATCAACTTTGGGTGTTTATGTGCTTTGGTTAAATAAACGATAGCTGAAAATAAAACTACTTAGGAAAAATTTAGTACATAATATATGAAACAGATAATCTATACGTAGAAAATTAAACTTGTATATTATGAATTTTGTCTTTTTTAAATGCCATGTAATAAAAAGTCTATTTCGGTATTTAACTTAAAATGTTAACTAAATTTAGGGACACATTACGATACCTTATGTTAGTCAAAAATAAAGAATATTTATTAGCGATTTTTTTCTTAAATAACTATGCCACTAGATTTAGAGTGACTTCAAAGAGCTGTATCAAAAATTTCATTAAATTATAAAAAAATGATTGCTAAAGGTTCTAGTTCTAAACCAAGGCCAGAATCAGAGAAAAAAATAATAATAATAAAAAAATGAGCGATGTTTAATCTCAAATATTCATACTGCATATCCGAATATTAAACAGGGAAATTAACGCCCTAATCAACGAAATATTGTTTTTCTACTGCCGCCCGTGCTAAAAGAGCCACTTTCACGCACGCATTTCGTTTCCGAAATTGCACGGAGTGCGTGAAAGTAAATTTTCCCGCACGGCGTGCGAGAAAGTAAAATACCTTGTAATATGGCATTATAATATATTATAAGACATGCAATAAACTATTATTTAGATAATATTTACTAATTTATCGAAAATTTATCTTATTGTGTTCATGTTTTAATGAAATTAGCGAGATAATAATTAATTAGCGAGAAATAAAATTATTTTGACATAATATTTAAAAGTCAGATCAGTAGACAATTACAATGGTTTTGAATCGTCGTCATGGAAACCAATATCGTCGTCGTGCTAACCCATTATATTGAAAATTTGGTTTTGACGAACTTGTCAAAAAATGAATTTTTCTACGACCGTGCTAAAAGAGCCACTTTCACGTACGCATTTCGTTTCCGAAAGTTGCACTTTCCCGCACGGCGTGTGTGAAAGTAAATTTTCCAGCACGGCGTGCATGAAAGTAAAATACTTTGTAATATGGGATTATAATATATTATAATACATGCAATAAACTAATATTTACATATTATTTACTAATTTATTTCAAATTTATCTTATTGTGTTCATGTTTTAATGAAATTAGCGCGATTAATTCATTCATAGGGGATTCTGACCAATAGAAAGATACAGAAATCTAAATTAAATTGATAATTTTTGATAATTTCCCGTCGTCAAGAATATTACGTCAGATGCCCTTCGTTGCTATGAAAAAATACATTCATAGTCCAGAGAAATAAGATTTTTCTCGTGACACATCCCCCTCCAGGCCAAAACCAAATTTTTTGAGTAGTATGGACATCTATATTAATAATCTATATGTTTCCTGCAGCCGATTTTGATGATATACATAGCTATAAACAAATGAAGATCAAAAAACGCTAAATTTTCGCTTTTTTTCATCTATTACTAAAAAGTAAAGCATTTTTAAACAAATTTGAGAGTAAGAAACTGATAAACCATATAAAAAACTTCAATATGGCGTTCACTGCACATGTCTATCCTTATTCGTTGCTTAGAAAATTGCAAAATAAATCATAACTTTTGAGATTTTATAAATGTTCATAACTTATGTAAAAATTAAGTTAGAACTTTCTTGTTACACGAAATGCTGAGACTTCTGGTGCTTAAATTATATTCTAAATTTCAAAGCAATTGGTCAAATAGTTTAAAAGTTATTTAATTTGTTATGACAAAAAATAGTTATAAATAGTGTAAAATTATTTTGCAAGAACATGTCGATTTATGCTTATAAACAATTAGAATAACTTTTTAACCATTACCCGTAGAAAAATTATTTTTCCATATTTAGAAAGACTAAATTTTTATACACATTTAGAAAAAAAAACAATTGTCCTACGACAATTAGGGACAAAGTTAGCCCCCTTCTTTTTTTTAATTCACGGCAGCTTTTTTTATAACAATTAAGAAATAAAATTAGCCGCATTTGAAAGAACATACTTCAAAGTTTTAACGTACCAAGTATACAAAAGATTTCCTTTCAAGGAAATCGTCCACAAAGCTTAAAAATGTGGCCCTTAAAATCGGCCGGCGTTGAAACTTGGGATAGCGATGAGAGGGGGGAAGGAGCTGTTAACTGTATCTCTGGTCCTCGATTATTTATTTCGTTGTTTCTTTTTTTAATTTGTATGTACTTTTTATTACGTACATTACGAATATGCGTTATTTAAATAAACTAATTGTTATATACAACATCAAATTTGTTTAAACAATTTATTTTCAATTTTTTTAATAATATTTGATGTAACTTTTATTGTAAAACGTACATATTAGTTATACAGGGCGTAACAAAAATACAGGTCATAAATTAAATCACATATTCTGGGACCAAAAATAGATCGATTGGTCCTAACTTACCTTAATACAAGTGTGCACATAAAAAAAGTTATAGCCCTTTGAAGTTACAAAATGAAAATCGATTTTTTCCAATATATCGAAAACTATTAGAGATTTTTTATTTAAAATGGACATGTATCATTCTTATGACAGGAACATCTTAAAAAGAAAAATTATAGTGAAATTTTTGCATCCCATAAAAATTTAATGGGGGTTTTGTTCCCTTAAACCCCCCAAACTTTTGTGTACAACCCAATTAAATTATTATTGTGGTACCATTAGTTAAACTCACTGTGTTTAAAACTTTTTTGCCTCTTATCATTTTTTCGATAAGGCAGTTTTTATCGAGTTGCTGCTTCTTTTTTAATATGTTTACATAAAAATTTTATGGGGGTTTGTTCCTTTACACCCCTCAAATGTTTGTGTACGTTCCAATTGAACTATTACTGCGGTACCATTAGTTAAACACAATGTTTCTAAAACTTTTTTGTCTCTTAGTATTTTTTCGATAAGGCACCCTTTTATCAAGATGTGGCTTCTTTTTTAATATGGTTCTAAATATGCCTAAAAATGTAAATTATAAATAATAAATTTTCATACGATTACCAAGTCTTCATAATCGTACTTAACCATATTATCCAAATATGTGGTGGATTTGACGAATATTTAAAATATCTCAATAAAAACTGACTTTTCAAAAAAGTACTAAGAGGCAAAAAATTTTAAAAACATTCTGTTTAACTAATAGTACCACATTAATAATTTAATTGGAACGAACACAAAAGTTTGGGGGAGTTTAAAGGAACAAAACCCCCATAAAATTTTTATGGGGTGTCAAAATTTTACTATAATTTTTTTGTAAGATGCTCCTGCCATAAAAATACCACATGTCTATTTTCAATAAAAAATCTCTTCTATATATTGGACAAAATCGATTTTCATTTTGTAAATTCAAAGGGCTGTAATTTTTTGTATGTGCATATTTATATTAAGGTAAGTTAGGTTCAATCGAACTATTTTTGGTGCCAGAATATGCGATTAAATTTATGACCTGTATTTTTGTTACACCCTGTAATTATTATATTACTAATCCTATTCAATTATTCCTAAATCTAAAATTGGCTTATAATATTAAATTGAAAATAAAAAATCTCAAATAAACTAGGATTTATTTCTTGATAAACATGCTACTAGATAAACGAAAAATGAAATGTAACAAAATTAGAGAGAGGATAAAAAGAACAAAATTATTTTCAGAAATTTTCTACAATATTGTAATAATTGTATCTTACAACATTGAAAGTTATAATTTTAAGATTGCAAAAAAACAAAAATTAAGATATTTCATACATTTTGTTATGATAGCAAGACTATTAAAATAAAATTAAAGGAGGTTTATCTAGGAATACTTGTATTTTTATGAAAAACGTAACAATTATCAGTTACCCATTTATTATAAGTTTTTGTAAAGTCAAGTGCATATGATCCACTCCTATAATTGCCAACAAAGTCATCCTAAAAATATCGTAAAAGAATTTCCAAAAATTGTTTACACAATTTACATAGTTAATTAAATAACCACTTTATTAACAAAAAACATATCCGTAACGTACGCAAAGAGTATATACAGATTAAAAAAAGAAACTCCAAAATAGATAATAGAGAAAGATTTAAGTTTTGATAATCGAAGTCCATAAACTATTTATATCTCTGTACTAACAAGTACTCGGTGCAACCAGTTTTGCAAGATCAGATAGTTTATTTTAATAAAATATCTGATATAAAGAAAATCTGTTGATCGGATCGGCACTAACGGTTCTTAGCTTAATTTCCAACCCCAATCAATTACGTTTATCTCTTTTTTGGTGGTTCTGTAACTTCAGTTTTTCATTCATCTAATAGCATGTTTACTAAAAAAATAAAACCTAGTTTATTTGAGATTTTCTGATTTCCATTTACCAATTTAGAAACCATCGAATGGGATAATTTGTTTTTTCATACTTTAAATTATTATTAAGTTTAATAAAAACTATGTATTATTATATTATTCATAAATATGTATGTTTTGTGATTAAAATTACTTCAAATTTTTTTAAAAAAAATTGAAAAAAAAATTGTTTAAACAAATTTGATGGTGTATATAACAATTAATTTATTTAAATAATGCATACTCGTACTGTACGCAAAAAGTACATACAAATTAAAAAAATAAACGTCGAAATTCATATGCGAGAACAAGAGATACAGCTAACATTTCCTTCCCCCTTCTCATCGATCTCCCAAGTTTCGAGGCCGGCCGATTTTAAGGGTCACATTTTGAAGCTTTGTGGAAAAGTATATATTTTTTATATTTGGTACACTAAAACTCTGAAGTATGTTATTTCCAATGTGACTGATTTGATTTCGTAATTGTTATAAAGAAAGCTGCTGTGAATTAAAAAATGGGGGGCGGCAACTTCGTCCCTAATGGTCCTAGGACAATTTTTTCTTTTTTTAAATTTGTATAAAAATTCACTCTTTCTAAATGTGAAAAAATAATTTTTCTACGGGTAACGGTTAAAAAGTTATTCTAATTGTTTATAAGCAAAAAATCGACATTAGTATAGTATAGTTGATCCAAAAGATGGCATAACCCAGACATCCAAAGTGAAAGTTATCCTTCAACATCAAATTGTTCTATATGGTCCACACAATGTCTAGAAAAAAGTCACACCATTTTGAGCGTCGGGTTTGGGGGGAGAGGGGGGAGAAATCGGTAAATTCGTAGTTTTTTAAGTTTTTGGTCTATATTTCTAAAACTATGCCGTTTAGCATGAACAACCTTCTATACAAAACTGTTCTACATTAAATTTGAAATAAAAAGGCCCTATGCATAATCTTTCTAAAATTCATGGTTCCAAAGTTAGAGAGGTATTATAGTATAACTGGTCCAAAAAAAGGCCTAACCCAAACATCCAAAGTAAAAGTTTTCCTCCAACACCAAATTGTTCTGTATGGTCCACATATTGTTCAGTAAAAAGTTACACCATTTTGAGCGTCCGGTTTGGGGGGCAGATGGGGGAGAAATCGGTAAATTAGTAGTTTCTTTACATTTTTCGTCAATATTTCTAAAACTATGCTTTATCGTAAACAATGTTATATACAAAAATGTTCTACATAAAATTTAAAACAAAAAATATTGTATACATAATTGTTATAACATCAACGGTTTCAGAATTACGGAGGGTGAAATGTCGAGGTTTTCGATACTTTTTATATTTTTTGGGTAATGTATGGTATAATTATACCAAAAACCCAGACATTCAAAGTGAAAGTTATCCTCCAACACCAAATTGTTCTATATGGTCCACATAATGTTCAGAAGAAAGTCACACCATTTTGAGAGTCGGGTTTGGGGGGAGAGGGGGGAGAAATCGGTTAATATAAAAAGTATCGAAAACCTCCACATTTCACCCTCCGTAACTCTGGAACCGTTGATTTTATAACAATTATGTATAGAAGCTTTTTTGTTTTAAATTTTATGTAGAACATTTTTCTATAGATCATTCCTTACGCTAAAGCATAGTTTTAGAAATATTAACGAAAAACTTAAAAAAACTACTAATTTACCGATTTCTCCCCCATCTCCCCCCCAAACCAGACGCTCAAAATGGTGTAACTTTTTACTAAACAATATGTGGACCATATAGAACAATTTGATGTTAAAGGAAAACTTTTACTTTGGATGTCTGGGTTAGGCCTTTTTTGGACCAATTATAATATACTACGTCCGTAACTTTGGAACCGTTCATTTTTGAAGGGTTATGCATAGGGCCTTTTTTATTTAAAATTTAATGTAATACAATTTTGTATAGAGGGTTGTTCATTCTAAACCGCATAGTTTTAGAAATATTGACGAAAAACGTAAAAAACTACGAATTTACAGATTTCTCCCCCCTCTCCCCCCAAACCCGACGCTCAAATTGGTGTGACTTTTTTCTGAACATTATATGGACCATATAAAACAATTTGGTGTTGGAGGATAACTTTCCCTTTGGATGTCTGGGTTTGGGTCTAACTATACCATACTACATGTTCTTGCAAAATAATTTTGCGATACTTAGAATTATTTTTTGTCATTCTTTTTAATTAAGTTATTAGTATAAATCTTCTTCTTTCATAAACTATCCAAAGTATTACTGTAACTTCATAATTTTCTGACTTATAGTGTTACAAAAAAAAATTAATTTGGGATAAACAAATTAAATAACTTTTAAACTATTTGACCAATTGTTATCAAATTTAGTGTATAATTTAAGCACCAGAAGTATCAGCATTCCGTGTAATAAGAAGATTCTAAGTTCATTTTTACATAAGTTATGAATATTTATAAAAACTCACAATTTATGAATTATTTTGCAATTTTCTAAGCAACCAATAACGATAGACATATTCAGCGGGAGCCATATTAAAGTTTTTTATATGGTTTATGATTTTCTTACTTCCAAATTTGTTTAAAATGCTTAGCCATTTGGCAATAAACGAAAAAAGCGAAAATTTAGCGTTTTTTGATCTTCAATTGTTTATAACTATGTATATCATCAACATCGGCTGCAGGAAACATATAGGTGATTATTATAGATGTCCACACTACTCAAAAAATTTGGTTTCGGCCTGGAGGGGGTTGTGTCACCAACAGGCTATTTTTTTTCCTTATTTCTCTGAACTATCAGTGACATTAATGACAATTAATGTTTTAAAAATTATAAAAGTGATGACTTTCAACCGTAAAATATTTATAACAACTTTGTGTTTAATTGTACTAATTTGTACTTACATAAATAAATTACAATAAAATTTTGGTGTTTAACAGATAATTCGATGAAATAAAATTATTTTGACATAATATTTAAAAGTCAGATCAGTAGAAAGTTACAATGGTTTTGAATCGTCGTCATGAAAACCAATATCGTCGTCGTCGCCATTATATTTAAAGTTTGGTTTTGACAACCTTGTCAAAGAATTAATATGTGTATTTTCACTCGTAAATAAAAATTGATATAACTCTATTTTTTGTGGCTTTTTTCCAAACGTATGACCCTAGAAAAAATATTGTTCCTAACTCATGCGGAAAGTGTCTTCCCCGCACTCGACTGCTTGCCCGAACTCCGCTATCGCGTCGTTCGGGTCAACGGCAGTCTCGTGCGTGAAAGTATCACTTTCCGCACTAGTTAGGAAAATAACTATTGTGTATTTTCACTTCTAAATAAAAATTGATATAACCCTATTTTTTGTGGCTTTTTCCAAACGTACGGCTCTAGAAAAATATTGTTCCTTACTCATGCGGAAAGTATCTTCCCCGCACTCGACTGCTTGCCCGAACTCCGCTATCGCGTCGTTCGGGTCAACGGCAGTCTCGTGCGTGAAAGTATCACTTTCCACATTACTTAGTTAGGAAAATAACTATTTTCTACGGCCGTGCTAAAACAGACGCACGCACGCACGCATTTCGTTTCCGAAAGTTGCACTTTTCCGCACGGCGTGCGGGAAAGTAGAATACCTTGTAATATGGCATTATAATATATTATAATACGTGCAATGAACTAATAGTTAGATATTATTTACTAATTTATTTCAAATTTATCTTATTTTGTTGATGGTTTAATAAAATTAAAGTGAAAATTCCACACCTGTAATTTTGAACCAATCAAAATACGTTATTTTGACAGATCACCATGGCAACGGAGATATTTTATCGGAAATTTTTTTCTCGTGGGGTACCCAACAGCGAATTATAGTGGAAATTTTTTGACGCTTACACTAACAGAACATTTTTGACAGACTGGTTTTTATTTGTTTACATAATTTAGTTTTGATTCATTTTCTATCACTTGTAGTTACTCAAAACTTATGTAAAATTGAAGAATATACTATTTTCTATCTTGAAATGGTATTCCCATGCAACTACAATGAGTAGAAATTACGAATTTGAAAGCCTAAATAATTGCTGACAAAGCTATGGCGCGCTATTAATCTGTTCATGCAGCTTTGGATTTTCAAATGCAAATTTGGTGTGGAATTTTCTTACCGAATACCACGCGAAGTCAAATTAATATCCGGAATTTTTTTTTGATCATGAATATTTTTAGAAAATTTCCCTCGTCTGCGACTCGGGAAATTTTTAAAATATTCATGATCTCAAAAAAATTTCCGGAAATAATTGGACCTCTAGTGGTATTACTAGTGATAATTCGTTGAAATAGACTTGTTTTGACCTAATATTAAAAAGTCACATCAGTAGACAATATCAATGGTTTTGAATCGTCGTCATGGGAACCAATATCGTTGTCATGGTAACCAATTATATTGAAAGTTTGGTTTTGACAACCTTGTCAAAGAATTAATTTGTGTATTTTCACTCCTAAATAAAAATTGATATAACTCTATTTTTTGTGGCTTTTTTCCAAACGTATGGCCCTAGAAAAAAATATTGTTCCTAACTCATGCGGAAAGTGTCTTCCCCGCACTCGACTGCTTGCCCGAACTCCGCTATCGCGTCGTTCGGGTTAACGGCAGTCTCGTGCGTGAAAGTATCACTTTCCGCACTAGTTAGGAAAATAACTATTTCGTACGCTGTACCAAAAATTGTAATTGATTGTATAATTGCATTATTATCGTCGATCAAAGGATCATATACATTGTTCTTTTGTACACTTCGCGTCAAAAAAAAAAACTGGTACAACTCTTATAACCGAAAATCGTGTTTTTCAAGTTGTGTAAGTTGGTCTTGTCAAATGTGTCATTCTAATTTCTAGGGCATCGTTACCAGTTCAACGAAAATATTATTGAACTCTTGAGCAAGTTGTCGGACCATCTTCTATTTAGAAATTATATTAGAAAAGATTTTTAATTGAAAAACTTATTGGCCCATTTTCCTGGTGACACCTCCAAGGCTCCTACAATATGCAAGCCAGATGGATGCTGCAGTGAAGACAAAAGGGAAGGAATTCTACACTATGCAATTCACAACCCCCGTCTGCAGCTTGGTAAAGTTCCAACGGAAAATGGACCTAGTTACTCTATAGGAGTAATACTAATATAAAATAAATATGTATACCATTTTTATTTAGTTGCAGTGCGAACCCAAAACCGTCTTAATTTTTACTTAGATTAGATAGTGCAGGCAGCACTCTTATCGACGATTTCACCTCTTGTTAGAGGCTCTTCAGAGAATGCATAGGATGCTTTCTCTAGTCCAGGTAAAAATTTTTCGAAATATTAGTCCCCCATTGCAACTGACGTGACTCTCTAATCTAAGTAAAAATTAAGACGGTTTTGGCTTTGCATTGCAACTGAATAAAAATGGTATTCATTTTTATTTTAATAAAATTATTGTTAGAGAAAGTAAATTCTCTATAAATTACATTGTACTGGCTCACCCCGGATCTAGATCGGAATAAAACTATATATTTGGGGATTGGTGTTTCAATTAAGTACAGAAGTCCAACCTACTCCTGCAACAATGAAGCATGCTGAGCCTTTTCAAACGATTTCATATATTAACAAACATTTATATAGCCAAATGAAAATAAACGGTTTCGTTTTGATTCAAATCGGGTCCCTTGCCATCCCCCGATACGTGTTTCTAGATTTACCCGTTATCAATGAGGCTTTGTAAGAAAACCGATCAGAATCAAAGCACCCGCGCCCGTCTGCTCGATATAAATAATGAAATATTTATACAGAAGTATGGTTAGAACGACCTCGAACGGGGAACGATAAAATGAGTGAAATTAGCGTTGACAACGATGAAATGAATGTCGACAACGAATCAAGTAATCTGTTAACCTATGTATGAAGATACTAACAGACGACGCTTATGAAAGTATTCCAACAGTGCATCTCAGATTACCCATCTAAATCGTTATCATTTTGGTACTCTAATACAGAGTATGGTATAAAACAAAATAAAAATAAACGGTCCTGTTTTGATTCAATCGGGTTCCTTGCCCTCCCCGACACGTGTTTTTAGGTTAACCCTTTATCAAGAAGGCTTTGCAAGAAGATCGATCTGAATCAAAACGCCCGTCTGCTCGGTATAGATAATGAAATATTTATAGCGGAGTATGGTTAGATATAAATATTTCATTATTTATATCAAGCAGACGTGTGTTTTTATTCTGATCGGTCTTCTTGCAAAGCCTCCTTGATAACGGTCAAACCTAGAAACACGTGTTGGGGAAGGCAATAGACCCGATTTGAATCAAAACTAAATCATTTATTTTCATTTTGTTTTATACCATACTCTGTATTGAAGTACAAACATGATAACTAGACTTAGGCAAATATGCAAATAAAAAAGTATGAAATATGCGCATAAATATGCAGTATTTTATGCAAATATATGCTGCTGTATTTTATGCAAAATATGCATGAATAAAAAATATTTACATTTTTTTATTTACAAAAATACTTACAATATTATAAATACATATCATATACAATTATTTTAACATATAAATATTATTTTGAATTGTGGTAACAATAGATTATCAAAAAATGATGTTCAAAATTTTCTTATAAAAACTTATGGCTTCTATCTGAATACATATATTTGTAAATAGAAAAACTTTTATCGACATCAACTGATTTAACTGGGGTATTTTTCAAATTTACTATAATAGATGGTTCTAAATTAAGTGGTTCGGAAAATGTCCCAGCTAGTACTTAAACCACTTCAGAAAGAACCTGGTAACCACTATTTTTTTCCATGGTTACTTTAAATTTTTGAAAAATTTCCTTTCCAATAGTGCCTTTAACGTTTTGACACAATGACTCAAATTCTTTTATTAAAACTGTACTCTCTAACAATGATAATTTGGAGGATGCTAACTGAGTTATAGTTTTCTAGACAAAACTATAATTTGAGTTTATAAATGACAGTTGCTGTTGGAGGGTGTTATTTTGAATGGCTTGCTTGGCTTTCAATAAAGATTGGCAACTATCATCCGTTAAAAGGTTAATTATTATTTTTTAAATCAACAAAATGATCAGCATAGAAATTAGCTGCTTTCAACCATATTCCCCAACGTGTTAAAATGCGTTGCGGTGGTACTGGAACAGCAGGAAGCATATCTCTGTAACATTGTATTCTTACAGGTGATTTCAGGAATACCTTTTTGACGCTCGCTATTAAACTGTTAACTAGTGGAAATTTTTTTTTTACTTCCTCCGCAACTCTGTTTATTTCATGCGTAAAAACAAGTGACATGTATTAAGTTTGGACAAAATATTTTTAAATTTTGTCCTGCCTTCACCATATATGGTGCGGCATCAGAGAAAATAAGCAATAATTATTTATCATTAGGCACAGCAGCAGGAAGAAAAAAGTTTGCTAATGCTTCTTGTAGAAACCGTGATATTGTTAGAGCGTGGGTTTTTTCCACTTGCTTACAGGCAATTAAATAAAATTTTGGAAAGGTTTCATGGCTAAGTACACCAATCAATAAGTGCACAATGTATCTTCCTGACGAGTAAGTGGTCTCGTCCACACATATGTAAAAGTAATTATTACCTATTTCGGCTTTTATGTTGTGGATTACTTGAGGAGTATAACAAATTGACATTATTTCTCTTTAGAGTTCGTTCACTGGGGATGTTTTGTTTGCAATATTTTTTTAAAAAAGAACTAAGTTTTCATTAGATAATTTTGAAAGCGGTATATTAGAAGATACTAATGCACGACACAAGTCTTCGTTAAAAGTTTCTTGTTCGGTTTGTTTTTTGGAACTTGACTGAAAGCACTTGGACACTGAAGGTTGATATTTTTCACCGGATGTGGTTTTTACTTTTTTAGCTAAATTTTTCGTGCTTCTGACATGCTGATCTCTTTGAAATTTTTTTCAGATGAAATCTAAAAAAGAATATAAATATCCTATAGTGGTACCCATTTTTAAAATCTAAGATTGTAGAAATAAACTAAAAATGAACCGTTTTTGCATAACAATTAAAATATTTAAATTAAATCAAATAAAAATCGGTGTAGTAAGTAATCTTGAAAATGTCAAGAAATGACTGTGCAAGAAAGAAGAACCTCTAAATATTTACAAGAGGCTCTTGGTCTTTTCTGTTTACATTTAAAGAAAAAATACTGTGAGCATAAATTAAAAGCACTTAATTAATTAAGTCCAATATATGATATTATGTTTTTGTTTTTAGCAAAATTAAAGCAAACTATGATATTGTTAGAAAAAAAATGTTAGCGGCCTTTCAGTAGACTATTGAATGATTTGAATTTTAAATAGGTATCCTATTTTCTATCGCAAGGAGTTTAAAAAATGCTTGAAAAAAGAAAAAATACATCGATTTATTGCGAACTAGCCTTGTGTCGGTACTTTTCTTAAACATAATCTCCAATTTTAAAATCTTTGTTTGTACCACCGCGCACCGTGTAAATTTTTAAAATAAAATAAAAAATAATACGTATGTACTTACGGTTTTGCCACAACATTAGCAATAAACTTTATCCATATCCATAGATAGCTCTTTGTAAGGTTTTATTTAAGTTGAAACGTTGCTTATTTTCGGCATTTTCAAAGCACAATAATTATTCACAATTAGAAATACACGTTGTTTACGCCTCCAATTTTACAACAAAAGTGAAACCAAATGAAACTGACCGTCAAAATAATAATTTTTACCTAGAGACATAAGCTGGCACACACAAACCCTAATTCCAGGACAAAACTATAAGCCGCTGTCTTTTCTTAGTTACTATACCAAGAATTTGAATACAAGTGATTATAAAACAAAATTAAATATTGTCATTTTCATGCTATCTGTAAGTTTGAATATAAAAATATATAGTTAACATCAAATTTTCAAATTATATGCACTTTATGCACACTTTTATAAAAATATGCAAAATTTGACATTTTTGCATTTTTTATGCATTATATGCAAAATATGCAATTTGCATAGTTGCCTAAGTCTAATGATAACGATTCAGATGGGTAATCTGAGATGCATTGTTGGAATATTTTACTAATATTTAATATTTTTCTGGGTTAACAGATTACATGATTCGTTATCGACAATAATTTCACATTAATATAGGACTATATTTTCAGAGTAATATTTAGTTCAAAATTAGTGCCATGTAACTTCCCATGAATGATTGTCGTCCATGAAGAGAAAGTTAAATTAAAAATGTGATTCGTATTGGTAAATTGAGTAAAATTATATTTTTTATTATTAACTATTTCTTATAAATAAAAATTAAGTATTCCAATAAAAATATGTTTATAGATAAGTGTAATATACAATGATAAGCACGCTAATAACCAGGAAAATAACGCAAAAGATGGACAACATAATGCGTTTGAAAATAAAAAGAGATGAAACTAGTAGAGCTGGGAAATTATCGGCATAAACCTATAAAACATGACCACTGACCACTTAAAATAGTTTCCTACCTTTAGACGTTAGTTTTTTTTCTTTCCACTGACACAAATAAATGTCAGAATATGACAAGGTCGTAGCTGAATATTTTTTGCCTAATGGAATAGAAAAACTGTGTCTGTTTATTTTTTAAACTAGTTTCAAATAATAGTTATTTATGAAACAGTTCGTGAAGTATGCTTTTTGTGAACGCACGCGATTTTTAAAAAAATGTTAACGTCACGTTAACGTCATGCGTATGACTAAAGTCAACTAGCTCTTACCTAACGTCTAAAGATGTGAAACGATCGTAAGTGTTAGTGTTTTATAGGATAATACCGATAATTTCCCACCTCTACTATTTTTATCTCTTTTTATTTCACAACGCATTATGTTGTCAATCTTTTGCGTTATTTTGCCGGTTGTTATAATAGTGAGCTCATCACTATATAATAAAATTATACATTGTTGCTCTTAAAACATCACTTTAATGTTAATATCGTCTGTAAAGTTCTGAGTTTTATTTCATTTAGATTTCCTTTCTTAGTGCCGAATTACTTGAAACTTCTGTGTAGTGGCACTATCACAGTTGACCTGGACAGTGTCATGATTATGACTATAATAAACCGATATAGTGCTTCCAGAGGTGTACAAGGTAGCTCTGCATTGCAATTTCTTGTGCCAACGACATCTCCATCTTGTTCTATTCGGTTCTTGGCGATGTATATGATACTCGTAGTTATCCATAATTAGCCTGGGATATTTTAAAGCTTTTTCAAAATAAACAGTAACAAATTCTCCTAAAATATTTATTTTATTATTATTGAGTACCTACATATTATTTTTGCGTTGAAAAACATTGTATGTTAAGCCGCGTCCTGACTGGTAAAAATTTGTGACAAACCAGCTGTTGGTCGCAAATATTTGCGGGCTCGAGGTAAATTGTGCTAATGTGGACGTATTCGTCGCATAAATCGGACGCAATAATTTTCGACGAATAAAACGCATACGCTCCATCGGTTGTCGGTTATTGAACAAAGATCAAAAGATTTGCGTCGCATATGGTTTGCAGTGTGACCGTTGCGTTATTTACTCCACACAACCTGAGCAGAGGGGCACAACGAACGATGAACAAATTTTCGGTGGTCGAGCAGTTAAATCTGCGATGCAAATTATTGCGACGAACCATTAGTTCAATACGCACGTAAAAATTTTCCAGCTAGGACGCGGATTAAGGTATTGAAGTGAGGTAAATTCACACTGGATACGTGCAAATTATATTCAAAGACCACAAAAACTAAATGTACGGAAGGATAGTTCTTAACCAGCCTATTAAATCTCCTCTGCGCAACTAGAACATATATGTTCTCTTAGGCAAGCCGCACACCAACGAAACATGAAACATGAAACGTAAAACACGTTTCATGAAAATTAAACACGGCTAAACAAATCTTGAAGTCCGCCTACCAATGAAACGAGTGTGATTCATGCTTATAAAACATTTTTATATTCGGAAAGTTTCATAAATGGCCGGACGTTTATTTATTTAGCAGTATTTTATTTCCATGAAACGTGATTTACGTTTCATGTTTCTTTGATGTGTGGCCTGCCTTAGTCTTTCATCTGCGTTAAGAATAAATAGATGAGATAAGTCCACCTCAAACTAATTGATTAACACTCTATAAGTCACTATTAAGCCACCTTTCAGTCTACGATCACAATACTTCGGTATGTTGCTCAAAGCAAGTCTTTCCTCGTAGTTTTACACGACCGAAGGGTAAGCGGGTAGCGCGACGTTGAACACTTTCTATAAGACGTTGAACACTTTCTATTATAATCTGGTTTGATCACCAATAAGTTCGAGATACCACACTGGTCCTGCGTACTCGCAGGACCAGTGTCGTATCGACCAGGTTTTATAAAAGTTCGAAAATAAACCGCACTGAAAGACTTTTTAATCAAAAATAATCAAAAAGGATCCGTAAGCTGATTGAAATAAGATCTTATTTTATTATAACTATATCTTATAACGAAAAATACGTATTATAATAAAAATATAAGTTTATATGTAATATACAGTATGGTGTAAATAAAAGGAATAAATTCGTTATTTAGTAAACCGACGACTTTAGGAAAAAAATGTGAAACAGGACGATTTTTATTGGTTAATTATGATTTTTTGTCATCCACCTCAGCGCGATTACGTAATCGATGATTTTTTTGAGAATAGGGGTCGTATGCCAGCTCATCTGCAAGGTCATTCAATTTTCTATTCAGTAATATAACATAAACGTATTTATACAGTGTGTTAAAAAAAGTTTTGAACTAGATTAATTGACACAAAAAGAAAAATTTATGGTAATTTATTTAATTCAAAATACATTTTGATGATTATTGATTAATAATGATTATTTCTCAAATAAAAATGTTTTACTGTTTAACATTTTATCCTTTTTTGTAATAACTTGATGAAAAATTTTGCAACATAACTTTCCACTCGTAAGTGTCTCGTGGAAGGGTGTAATAATGCGTAGGTTTATTTTTTATTCTTCTTTTTCTTCTGTTTTTGAAATTTATGGCATTTTGCAAAATGGCAAAAATGACAATTTAAAAATTAACATCAAACAGTTTGGGGATTTTTTCGCAAGTCGTCGGTTTATGAAATAATGAATTTATTCCTTTCATTTGCACCATACTGTATAGTGAAATTATACATTTTTTTTTTTATTTATTTACGCTGTAACCACAGGGGTTATTAGCGATCTAAAAAATATAATAAAAGTAAAGTTAATAAAAATTACAATAGGTGATACAGTCCAGAGTCTTTAAGATAATTTATTGTGTTTTTAACATTCATGTTTACTCCTAAGGCTTCCTTTATATTCATTGGGATGGTATACTTCTTTCTTATTGTTTCATATGTTTTGCACTCAGTTAATATATGTTTCACGGAGAGTGTTGTTTCACAGTTTTCACACATAGGCGGCACAGTTCGCGTAAAGAGATGTTTGTGTGTTAGGTTGCTGTGTCCCAGCCGTAAACGTGTTATTTTCACTTGGTCGGGTCTGTTCGCTATTATTTGCGGCCACGGTTTCACTGATTGTTTGATTTCCTTGAGTTTATTTTGAGACGCACTCCATTTATTTTGCCACGCACTAAACACTTTATATTTTATTTCTGACTTCAGGTCATCGGAAGAAACCTCGTTAATAAGGATGGAGTCCTGGCTGAGGGATGCTGAACGGGCTAGTAGATCTACTTCCTCATTTCCTTGTATACCTGAGTGTGATGGGACAAACATAAAGTCGACAGTGATCTTATTTTTATTTAGGATCGCTATTTCTGATTGGATATGTAAGGCAATTGGATTATTGGTGTAAAGACGTTTGATAATGTTAAGTGAGCTGAGTGAATCGGTTATTATGAGAGACGGGGATTGTTTCGACTCTTTTATGTGGATCAGTGCTTGTAATATTGCATACAACTCTGCAGTGAATGACGACGTAATAGGCTTGAATTTAAATTTTAATGATGTATTGGGTGTGAGGATGGCTGCACCAACACCGTCTGATGATTTGGATGCGTCAGTGTATATCTTGTAGTGATTTTTAAAGGTTTCCATTTCTTTTAAGAATGATTGTTTGATTAGGTCTGTTATGGTCTCACTTTTTTTGTATATACTAAGGTTAGTATTAATTTTGGGAATTGGTATTAACCAGGGTGGAGAAGTTGGGAAATTTGTTGGGATAATTTCAGGAAATTGAAGATGTAGGTCATGAAGGTTTCTCCTAATTCTTTCGTAAAATGGTGGATCTAATCTTGTTGCAGAGAAAGTGCCTTGAAATCGATCTGTGAATGTATTGGTATAAGTAGGGTGTTCTTTATTACTGGCTATTTTAGAAGCATATGAGAGAGAAAGATATTTGCATCGTAAACTTAGGGGTGGTTCTCCTGTTAAGCATTGTAAACTTTCAACTGGTGTCGTTCGAAACGCACCTGTAGCTATTCGTAGAGCCGCGTTTTGAACAGTTTCTAAGGTTTTCAATACTGACATTTTGCTTGATGAATAAACTATCGTACTATAGTCGAGTTTGGATCTGACTAAAGATTTATATACGTGTAATAGTGTATTTTGATCTGCTCCCCAGTTTTTGCTGGAAATAGTTTTCATAACATTTAATCCTGCTTGGCATGATTTTTTAAGTTCTTCTGTATGTTTTTTCCATGATAACTTTTGATCGAAAACCATACCTAAAAATCGGACATTATTTGTGAAACTAAGGGTTTGGTTATATAGCTTCAGATGCGGAGTTCGAGTGTTATGTTTTCTTGTGAATAGAATACATTTAGTTTTTGTCGGTGAGAATTGTAATCCGATAGACCTAGACCATGTTTCTAACTGATTGATTGTTTGTTGTAAATGTTTTTGTATAGATGTAGAGTTTTTTCCTTTGGCAAATAAAACTAAGTCATCAGCGTATAGTCTTCCTTTGACAATTGGTGAGCATTGTTGAAGTATATCGTTTATGGCTATTAGGAAAAGGGTTGAGCTTATAACTGATCCTTGTGGTACTCCGTTCTTTTGAACTTTTTTATCTGAGTTAACGTTGTCTGATCGAACTATGAAGCTGCGAGATTGAAGAAAATTTGATATAAATTTTAACATATTTCCTCTGATATTCCAATTATGCAATTTCGTTATGATATTGAATCGCCACACAGTATCGTAAGCTTTATTAATATCAAAGAAGACTGCGATACAATCTTGCTTATTTGCAAATGCTTCATGTATGCCTGACTCTAAGTCTATTAAGTTGTCTACAGTGGATCGATTTTGCCTAAATCCGCTTTGCTGTGGGATAAGAAGTTTTTGTTGTTCTAAATACCATCTCAGTCTTTTATTTATCATTTTCTCTAGCACTTTACATATAATATTGGTTAAAGATATTGGTCGATATGATTCTGGTGATGTCCGGGATTTATCAGGTTTGAGAAGAGGTAGTATTATTGCTTCGGACCAGGTTGAAGGGAAAACCTGGTTACTCCAGATTGAATTATAAAGGTCAAATAATAAATTGTTCCCATTGTCTGGAAGATGTAGTAGAAATGCTAGGGGAATACCGTCTGGTCCCGGGCTTGCATCTTTCGAAGAGTTTAAGGCTTCGGCAAGTTCTATTAAGGAAAAAGGAACGTTAAGGTTGTGAATCTCATGTTCGTCAAATCCCAGTATGTTTTTTTCTACGTTGTTTTTATGCATTTTGAAATCGTCAGTATAATTTTCATCACTGGAATTTAACTCGTATTGGTCTGCTAACATATCTACGATTTCTTTTCTATCTCTAATTATTTTGTTATTTTTTGCTAGAAAAGGAATTTTATATGGTTGGCTTTTACCAGAGATTTTTCTTAAGTTTCTCTAAACTGTACTTATTGTTGAAGAGGTATTTAGAGATGAGATGAATTTTTTCCAGGATTCTTTTCTATTCTTTTTTAGAATGTATCTTGCCTCAGCTCGTCGTTTTTTGTATTCCGTTGTGTTTTCGTCTGTTTTGTGACGCTTTAGTTTATTGAAAGCTTTCTTATACTCTCTCGTAGCTTGGCTGCATTCAGGTGTCCACCATGGAAGAGGCTTATGTTTCTTTAATATTTTTGTTTTTCCTACATATGTCATGGCGGCATTAGTGATCATTTGTAAAAATGTACTTAAAAATTTGTCTATGTCGTTTGATGATGTGAAGTTGGTTTGGTTAATGTCCTGTTCAATTTGTTTGGTAAAGTTAGTCCAATCAGCGTTTTTAATATTCCACTTTATGATAGATGACTCAATATTTATTGTGCTCTGATGTGTTAAAGAAATTATAATGGGGTAGTGGTCACTACCGTATAAATAGGGTAGTACGTCCCATGTTAATGTGGTGGACAAAATTGGGTCACACAGAGAAATATCAATTGCCGATGTTGTGCCATTTTGGATGTTGAATCTGGTTGGTCTTCCGTCGTTAAGTAGATTCAGATTTTGGGATGTTATTATGTCTTCTATAATACGACCTTTCGAGTTGAGTTTTATGGAGCCCCACATCGGATTGTGGCCGTTAAGATATCCGACGATAATTCTAGGTGAAGGAATTTGTTCCATAATAGCTATTAAATCTTCTTGGGATATGGATTGATTTGGTGGGATATACATATTACATATATAAATCTTTTGAGGTATATTTATTGAGATAGCTATTAATTCAATATTATTTGAAGTCACTGTTAACTGTGTGCTCATGAATTTTTCATCTACGTAAATTGCTACTCCTCCACTGGCAATATTTTGGTTTAATCTGTTTTTGTAGAAACATGAATAATTACGAAAGTTATATACGTGGCTTGAATTTTTGAAATTTGTTTCCTGTAGGCAGATAATAGATGGGTGGGTTTCAGAGATAATATGTTTAAGTTTTTCGAAATGGGTATAGAACCCATTTAAGTTCCATTGAAGTAGAGAAGTGAATTTAATTATTCTTTAGAAGAGCTTATAGACGAGTCGGAGTCTTCTCCCGAGAATGAAGTTTTTAAACCAATGTATTTGCCAAGTTTTTTCCTTAATCTGGTGCTTTTGTTTTTCATTCTTTTGTCGGTATAATATGGATGTAATTCTGTTAGAAACTTTATAAGTGCCTGAGAGTCATCTGAGTATAATTTTGTTATGCTGATTATGTATTTTGCTCCTTGTATATTTTCGAATAAATCCACTACTTGATCAAAGTTTAACAATTGTGTTTCGCTTTTTTCTAGATATTCTCGAACTGGTTCTAAAAACGTTTTAAGATTTGTTATCTCATCTGTTAAGTTTTTGTCGTCAGTTTTGGTTTTTTTCATTAATTGAAGTTTAGGTTTTTCGAATTCGTCTTCGGCGGGTGGCGATGTTGCATCTTCTAAGGTTCTTTTTCCTGTTGTTTTATCCGAAGTTATCTGGGGTTCGTGAGTATTCATCTGTGTATTTTTGTTTAGAGGTAAGTTTTGACTTGCTTCGGGTGAGGTTGATTTTTGTTTTTGGATATTATAGGATGACTCAGACGATGTAGGTGTTGCGATTGTAGTGTTGACTGAAGACGTGGTTAAATGTATGGATGTATTTTGTAGTGGTGGTTGTTGGGTTGTGTTTATTGATAAATGCGGGATGGCTTCTGTTTGCGATGTGGTTTGAAAAGACATGGTAGGTGTGGAGGGAATGGTATTTGAAATTGTGGGAGTATTTTGCGGATTATCTTGTTGAGTATGATTTATTGGTAAAGTTTGTTTCATCTCTGTTTGCACTGCATTATCATTGTAAGGATGGCTATGAGATGAAATATTTGGACAATTAGCTGCCTGGTGTCCAGTTAATTTGCATTTGAAACATGTATCGTTTTGGGCTATAAATATGCGGTATGATGTTTGTTCTAACTCGACAAAAAAAGATTCAGGTAATACAAAGTTGTCTGGCAGAGGTGAAATGAAAATTTGTCGTCGGAAGCTTAGAATGTGACTGAAAGCAGGATTGGTTGCTCCTATTCTTAGGTATGATATGTCTGATAGAGGATTTAGACCTAGTTTTATTAATTCGTCTTTAATTAAATTCGAAGGTATACTTGGACATACACCGGACAGAATTAAGCGGACTGATGGAGTTATTAATCTTCTTGCTTCTAGTATATTTCCATTTACTTTTATCTTCTTTGTTTCTGTTAGGAATTTGTCTACTAAGTTTTTAGATGATAGATATATGCATATTCTACTGTTTGATATACGGGATGCGAAAATTATATTTCTTGGTTTTATATGCTGACTCAATCCTTCAAGATAGTCATTGATTGTACAATTCTCTAGAGTGTTAAATAAAATGGCTTGATCTCTGTCTGGAGTTAATATATTGCGTGGTTGGCTAACTGCTTTTGAATATGATGCAATTTGTTGTGGTTGACTGGAAGATGACATCTTTTAAATTTATTTAAAATCCAACTCCGGTGCTGTCTCACAGCTTTCGCTGTGACACCCGTTCATGGAATTGGATAATGTAGAGATAATTGTCGTGATTTATTGAAACATTCAATCCAAATAGACACAAATAATAAATTTCATCTACTTACAATTAAAATATTCCGTATACAAATCACTTTCACTAGTACTTTTATATTATAGTACTTTTTATTTTAATTACTTTTAAATATGTTTCAGTAATTACTATTTAACTAGCTCGATAACCAAAAACACTTGTTCATCGGTAGCTGTCTCTACCTATCGAAATTATACATTGTTGCTATTAAAAAATCACTTTATTGTTAATATCATGTGTAAAGTTCTGAGTTTTATTTCATTTGGATTTCCTTTCTTAGTGCCGTATTACATGAAACATCTGTGTAGTAGCACTCTCACAATTGACCTGGGCAGTGTCATGATTATGACTATAATAAACATATATAGTGCTTCCAGAGGTATACAAGGTAGCTTTGCACTGCAATTGTTTTTCCCAACGACACCTCCATCTTGTTCTATTTCTATTCGGTTCTTGGCGATGCATATGGTACTCGTAGTTATCCATAATTAGCCTGGGATATTTGAAAGCCTTTTCAAAATAAACCATAACAAATTCACCTAAAACATTTATTTTATTATCATGAAGTACACATACTTTTTTTAAAACGTTGTGGGACATAATATGCATTTTTACATTATATTATACAGGGTGTCTCGAAAAGATTGGTCATAAATTATACCACAGATTCTGGAGTCAAAAATAGGTTGATTGAACCTCACTTATACAATAGTGAACACAAAAAAGTTATAGCCCTTTGAAGTTACAAAATGAAAATCAATTTTTTTTTCATATATCGAAAACTCTTAGAGATTTTTTATTGAAAATAGACATGTGGCATTCTTATGGCAGCAGCATCTTAAATAAAAATTAAAGTGAAATTCGTAGACCCATAAAAATTTTATGGAGATTTTGTTCCTTTAACCCCCCCCCCCCCCAAAACTTTTGTGTACGTTCCAATTTAATTATTAGTGTGGCACCATTAGTTAAAAACACTGTTTTTAAAACATTTTTGCCTCTTAGGACTTTTTCGATAAGCCAGTGTATCGAGATATTTTGAATATTTATCGAATCCACCACATATTTGTATATGGTTAAGTACTATTATAGAGACCTGTTAATAATCTGAAAATGTATTTATAATTTACATTTTTAGGTATATTTTGAAAAATAAGCCACATCTCGATAAAAAGTGACTTATCAAAAAAGACTAGGCAAAAAAGTTTTAAAAACACTGTGTTTAACTAATGGTACCACAATAATAGTTTAATTGGAACGTACTCAAACATTTGAGAAGTTTAAAGGAACAAAATTCCCATAAAATTTTTATGTAAATATATTAAAAAAGAAGCCGCAGCTCGATAAAAACTCGATTATCGAAAAAACTCTAAGAGGCAAAAAGTTTTAAAAACGTGTTTAACTAATGGTACCACAATAATAAATTAATTGGAACTTACACAAAAGTTTGGCGGGTTTAAGGGATCAAAACCCCCGTAAAATTTTTATGGGGTGGACAAATCTCACTATAATTTTGTTTTAAGATGATCCTGTCCTAAGAATGATACATGTCCATTTCCAATAAAAATCTTTAATCTAACAATAAAACACTGAAAACGTTTGTTTTCTATACTACCCCCATAAAATCTTTAATAGTTTTCGATATATTGAAAAAAACCTATTTTCATTTTGTAACTTCAAAGGGCTGCCTGTAACTTTTTTTATGAGCACATTTGTACTAAGGTAAGTTAGGTTCAGTCAAA
The DNA here is from genome assembly GCF_917563875.1 of Diabrotica virgifera virgifera. Lineage (NCBI taxonomy): Eukaryota > Metazoa > Arthropoda > Insecta > Coleoptera > Chrysomelidae > Diabrotica > Diabrotica virgifera. Next base: position 79,897,228 of record NC_065449.1, on the reverse strand, counting down.
CTATTTTTGACTCCAGAATGTGTGATATAATTTATGACCAATCTTTTCGGGACACCCTGTAAAACCAGACAATACTCAGTAATACCCAGTCCATGTGGTGAGACCGCTCCCATCTGAAAAAATTTCTGACTCGGTTTCTTTGCGGATTCCTATTCAAAAATTTCCCCTTTAAACAAATCTGAAGGGTGCCGGTAGGAATTTTTGGGCAGAAATTTTTTAAACAATTTTTTGAAACAAATACAGAATATAATCTTGTTTTGCCCCCAAAAATTTTTTTTAGATTTCTTGGGTCAATCTAAACAAGAAAGGTATCTTTTAATTTTTCTCAAAAATTGATATCTAGTTTTTGAGTTATAGGCGATTTAAAAAATAAAAAATACGAAAATACGCATTTTTGAGGCTTAAAAACTCATATATAAATTAATATTTTTGAGGTTGCTAAGTACTTAAATTGAAGTATAAACATTCGTTTTCAATATTCTGAAGAGTAATCGGGTCTTACTTTAATGTAGGCCGTTGTTCTTTAGTTGTCAATTATGCGTATCCATCCGATTTTATTGCCAGTGCGGCGCTCTCTATTTTAACAATCTCCTATTTTCCTTCGAGATGTTTTTTATATTTTCTGGGATATTCTAAATAAAAAAGTTCTCGTGTCATTTTTCCCAAAAGTTAATAGTTTTTTTTTCTAAATAAGTAAAATAAAGTATTGGACTGAATTTAAAAATTTAAAGACCCTCCCTCTCTCTCTCTCTTCAATCCTGACCCCCTGGAGGGAGTGTAGTGGTCGACGTGATGTCGTGTATGGTCCGTCTCCAAAGATCTCTATCTCTGGTCATTTCTTTTAACTCATGCATAGGTCTTTTGCATATTCCTGTTATCTGATCGATCCATCTTGTTGGGGATCTTTCTCGTGATCTTCGGCCTTCCACCTTTGCTTGTATATTGAGTCTTTCCATGTTTTCTGTGTTGGCTCTCATAACATGTCCAAAGTATTTTAATTGTTGGAGATGGACTTTACTGGAGAGCCGTTGGCTAACTTTTAGCTCTCTTAAAATCGAATTATTTGTTCTATGGTCGGTCCAAGGAATTTGTAGCATTCGTCTCCAACAGAACATTTCAGTGGCGTCTATCTTTCTTCTTTCCGAATTTCTCAGGGTCCAAGATTCACATCCGTAAGTCAGTATTGGGAATATTAAGCAGTTGATCAACCTCATCTTTAACGCTCTTGAAATTTGACAATCCTTCCATATTGTGGTCATTTTTGCTGTGGCGACTTTTGCTAGATCACATCTACGTTTTATTTCTTCCTGTAGTGACCCTGTGTTTGTGATTAATGATCGCAGATATAAGTATGAGCTCACAACCTCAAACGATCAATTGTGGTTATATGTGGATGATTGTTATGTAGTCTATACACTATCATGATCTTTGTCTTTGATATGTTTAATTACAGACCAAATATTTGACTTTCGTTTTCAACCAGTCGTATAAGATCAATCAGCTCTGCTTGACTATTTGCAAGAAGGGCTGTGTCATCTGCGAAACGTAGGTTGTTTATTTTATGACCATTTATTGAGATGCCTTTTTCCCATCCTTCAAGTGCTCTTCTCATAATATGCTCTCCATATATATTGAATAATTGTGGAGATAGTATACATCCCTGTCTGACACCCCGTTCTGGATGAAATTCATTTGAAAGTGTGTCAAGCACTTTAACTGATCCAGTAGTGTGTTCGTATAGTTCAGTTATAAGCGAAATAAGGTGATGGGGTACGCCCACTTCTTTTAGTATTTGCCATAAGTGTCTCCACTTGACCCTGTCGAACGCCTTACGATAATCTATAAAGCATATGTACAGTGGAATATTGAATTCCCTAGATTTTTCAATTATCTGTCTTATATTTAACAGGTGTTCTCTAGTACCTCTACCTTTGGTAAATCCAGTTTGCTCTTGTGGAATTTCTCTTTGAAGGAATATTTTTAGTCTCTCGTTGATTATACGTAGCATTATGTTACTGGCATGTGATATAATAAGAGAAATAGTTCTATAATTGTCGCATTTATGGAAGCTGCCTTTTTTATGAATTGTGGTTATTGTAGATTTTGTCCAGTCTTCAGGCCATTGTTTTGAATGCCATATTTGGTTACAGAGTAGATGAAGTAATTTTACGCCAGTTTCTTCTGTGGCTTTGAGCATTTCTGTAGTTATCATATCTGGACCTGGTGCTTTATTATATTTGAGCTTACTGATCGCGAGTCTTACTTCATTTTTAAGTATATCAGGTTCTTCTTCCATCTCGTCAGAGATTTGGTTAACAGGTTCTTGGCGTTGATCATCTTTATATAGGTCCCTGCAATACGATCTCCATGTATCTGCTTTATCTTCTCTGTTTGTTCTCAGAGTTACAGTGTTGTCTTCAATGGCCCAAGTTCTGGCTTTAAAGTCTCTTGTTAAGTAGCGTATTTTTCGAAATAGATCTCTCGGCTGATTATTCTGATCATGTCTCTCAATTTCTTTGCATATACCCTGGTAATACTGGTTTTTATCTGTCTTGCATCTTCGTTTTATTTCTTTATTGAGGTTTCTTAAACTAGCTTTTTCCCTTTCACTGTGCACGCCACTTTGACAAAGATTTCTTCTATTCTCAATGATTTGAAAGGTTTCATCTGTTATCCAGTGTTTCCGTTTCACAGGATTATTTATCTTTGGATGATCAATTGGTGTTGTTACACAATGTTTAAAAGTCTCCCATATTTCTTGTGATGTTCCGTTACGAATAGAGGGCATTATTTTATGTACTTCCTGGAGAAGGTCGTCCTTCTTTCTTAGTTCTATCCTGTTTGTCTCTTTTCGTTTGTTGGGCGCTTTAAGTTTAATCTTTACTTTAGCTACGAGTAAAGTATGATCGGATCCGCATATCGCCCCTGGATATGATCTGACTGTTTGAATTGACGATCTCCAGCGAATATTGGTAAAGATGTAATTTATTTGATTTTTAGACCTATCTCCAGGACTTTTCCAAGTATAAAGTCGACATACATGATGTTTAAATAGAGTATTCATGATAGAATAATTGTTTGTGATAGCAAACTCGATTAAACGGTCACCTCTTTCGTTTCTCTGGCCTATACCGAACTTCCCCAGTACCCTGTTTATGTCGTCATTCTGTGTAGTGTTGCCAACTTTTGCATTGAAGTCGCCACATATTAAAGTAAGCTCTTTATTTGGTATGTTGGCGATTGTCGTTTCCAGTTTTTCGTAGAATTCCTCGATCTTTATGTCATCTGATGTGCTGGTAGGCGCATAAACTTGTATGATATTAAGTTTATGTGGTTTGACTTCCAGTTTAAGGAGAACTATCCTATCGCTCACAGCTTTAAATTCGACGACAGACTTTTGTAATCTTGGTGAGATCAGAATGGCAACACCTGTATAGTTCTGAGTCTCAGCACCAGAGAAGTAAATATAATTGCCATTATGTGTTCTGAAATGGCCCTCTCCTAACCAATGAGTTTCAGCAAGTCCAGAGATTTCTATATTGTATCTTGCTAGCTCGTTTTCAATAATTGCTAGCTTACCTGTGATAGTCTTTAGCCCTTGTACGTTCCATGTACCGACCTTCAATATCTGTCTGAGTTTCAGTTTTTCTTTTTGGAGACCAGTAGCTGAATTTCCACACGATGCCTGGTCATTAACATTTGCGTGGCCGGTGGCCAATTTTGCACTACTTGACCCCGAATCAAGGTAGCGCCGGTCGTCAACCGGGCTGCGTGACAACATCCGAGGCATTTCATTCGACGACATCACGCATAACTTTCTTGGGAATGATTATGCAATGGTTTACCCTGCCCTATTGCATCGCAGTATCACAACCTTTCTGCTGGTACAGCTCCGCTTGTGATAATCCAATGATAAGCCGGTTCAGGATAATTTCCTATACGCCTTAACTTGGTACTGGCGGTCGCTGCTGCCCTCCGGTCAAAGTTTGAGGAATTTAGGAGTGTGTGAATGGGGAGAGGCGCAAGTTACGCAGTTTGTGTGTAGAGTGCGCGACATGTATATGCCACACCCCCCCCCGCGCAAAATGGACCCCATCCACTCAAACACGGTCAAAAGGACTCATCCAACACTCGGGGTGTGGTTGAGATAGGTTTTAGGTAAATAGGTAGGTAAAGGACGAGATGGAATTTTAAGTAGGGACAACGGTCAGTTGCTCCTGCAGTCGCTTCTTACGACAAGGAGGAGATCCTGTGGGTGTATTCTACTTAGTGGCCCGCATCCCACACGGGGGTGGACGATAATTCGAATGGACGCGCTTAATTAATAATTAAAAAACAATGGTCTAAATTGAAATAAGCCCCGATTACTCTACAAAATCTTTAAACATATTGTTTATACTTCAATTAAGGCACTCATATGAGTTTTAAACCGGTTATAATTATTAGGGCAGTCAATGAGAGCAAGAACAGGTTATTACCTCCGAATTCTATCCTACTGCATGGATTTTAATGAAATTTTAGGAATAGCCTGAAAATATCTCCTTATTCAAAGTCTACCCTATGCCGATGTGTGCTTTTGTCTTCGGGGCGGTTCCCACCCCTTCTCGAGAGTGGAAAATTTTTTGGTTAAACAACTACGAAAGTTGCTAGAGAACCTAATTCTAAGCAAAAACTGTTCTTAATTTTTTTTCGAAAACTCAATACTTTTTGAGTTATTCGTGGTTGAAAATTGGCCATTTTCATTGAAATATAACACCTTTCAAACGCTTTTTTGCGAATACCTTAAAAACAATGCATCTAACTAAAAAAATTATATAAAACATTTTTGTAGCTCACAAAAAAACAAAGAGATTCGTTCCTTCTTCAATGTTCTAGTTATAACACAAAAAGAGATATGGTAGGTAAAAAGAGTTTGTTTTTTTGGTGCATGCTTAAATCAGTGTATTCAACTTGAAATAACAGAGAAACGGTCGATTTTAGGTGTATAATGTTACCAATACCTTTTATTGTGCTTAAAAAGTGCTTTCAAATAAGCAATATTAAATGCCGATTACATTCAAACTAAGCGAGATGCTGCAAAAAATTGATGACTAACGAATTTTAAGAAAAAAATTGGTAAGTATATTTAACCCCTCATCCACAAGAATTCAAATGCATCGTTTTCCTTCTACAATAAATTTTACTATAGTGTTATTTTTAGGTTTAAAAGTTGAGCGGGTTTAAAATGAATGGTTTTTGAAAAAAATAACATCAAAGTATAGAGCGCATATTTAAATTTTCTTAAAAATCTTCCTTTTTCTCCATGTAACTTGAAGATGGTAAGAGATACTGTTATAAAAAATAAAATCAATATGTTTATCTAGAAGAAGCCTACATTTTTGTATGGCTTCTTTTTTGGCATCTCTTATTATTTTCGAGTTACATGGAGAAATAGGAAGAATTTTAAGAAAATTTAAAAATGCGCTCAATAATTTGATCTTATTTTTTTCAAAAATCATTCATTTTAGACCCGCCCAACTTTTTGAACATAAAAAGAACACTATAGTAAAATGTATTGTAGAAGAAAAACGATGCATTTAAATTCTTGTGGATGAGGGGTTAAATATACTTCTCATTTTTTTCTTAAAATACGTTAGTCATCAAATTTTTTACAGTTTATCTCGCATAGTTTGAATGTAATGGACATTTAATATTGCTAATTTTAAAGGTCTTTTCATGCACAACAAAAGTTATTTGTAGCATTATACACCTAAAATCGACCGTTTCTCTGTTATTTCAAGTTAAATACACTGATTTGAGCATGCACCAAGAAAACAAGTTTTTTCACTTACCATATCTCTTTTTCTGTTATAGCTAGAAGATTCGTAAAGGAAAGAATCTGTTATTTTATAAGCTACAAAAATGTTTTATATGGTTTTTTTAGTTAGATGCATAGTTATTGAGGTATTCGCAAAAAACCGTTTGAAAAGGTATTATGTTTCAATGAAAATGGCCAATTTTCAACCAGGAATAACTCAAAAAGTATTGAGTTCTGGAAAAAAAAATGATAGAACAGTTATTGCTTAGTATTAGGTTCTCTATCAACTTCCGTAGTTATTTAAGCAAAAAATGCTTCACCCCCGAGAAGGGGTGGGAACCGCCCCCAAGACAAAAGCACACATCGGCATAGGGTAGACTTTGTTTCTTGGGCTATTCCCTACTTACTGTGAAAATATCACGTAAATCGATATAGTAGGATGGAATTCGGAGCCACATACCCTCATTGACTGCCCTATATTGGAAATCTATCAACTCTTGAAAAAAATGAAAAGACCTGTTTGGTTTAAAATGATCCAAAAAACCTAAAAAATGTTTTATTTTTGAAATTTGAAAAAGATGATTGTTGAAATTTGTTTTAAAAATTGTTAAAATTTTCTGCTCAAAAATTTTCCCCGGTACCCCTTAGGTACCTTTGTTTAAAGAAAATATTTTTGAACCATAATTAACAATTAAAAACAACGGTCTATATTGGAATAAGATATCGATTACTCATCAAAATATTAAAATATAATTTTTAATCTTCAATTTAGGCACTTAGTACCTAACTTTAAGAATAATAATTTACATATGAGATTTCAACCATCGAAAATGAGTATTTTCGCATTTTTCAGATTTCTTATATTCTTATATAATCGCTTATATCTCGAAAACTGTTAACTTCTGAGAAAAATAACAAGATACCTTTTTTATTTAGAATAACCCAGAAAACCTACAAAAATGTTTTTGGGAGGAAAATGGGAGATAGTTGGAATAGAGCGCGCCGCACCGGCAAAAAAATTGATGGATACGCATAACTAACAATTAAAAAACAACGGCCTACGTTGAAGTTAGCTCCGATCACTCTTCAGAATCTTGAAAATTAATGATAAAACTTCAATTAAAGTACTTGGCAACCTCAAAAATGCTAACTAAAGTATGAGTTTTTAAGCCTCAAAAATGCGTATTTTTGAATTTTTCATATTTTCAATCGCTTATAACTCGAAAACTATCAATTTTTGAGAAAAATTACAAGATACCTTTCTTTCTTTTAGAATGACCCAAAAAACCTACAAAAATATTTTTGGGAGCAAAAAAAGACGATCTGCTGTATTTGTTTAAAAAAATTGTTTAAAAAATGTCTGCCCAAAAATTCTGCCCGACACCCTTCAGCTTTGTTTAAAGGGGACATTTTTGAATAGAAATATGCAAAGAAACCGAATCAGAAATTTTTTCAGACGGGAGAGATCTCACCACATGGAATAATACGAAAAATCAAATAAGAGATACCCTGGAAAGGAGAACTCTGGGAAAATGTCATTAAAGGGAGAGAAAAGGAGATTTTAAATAAATTATTGCAATAAGATTCCATTTAAAATTATCTTACAATGCGTTCGTCCGCTACCTAATTTCGTCATGCAGTTTGTACGGGACTATTACTCGATATACAGAGAGGCTCTAAATTATGGAATAAATTTATTTTTTCGAGAATAGGACACTTTGGAGAAAAATCACGAGACAAATCGATTTTTAAATTATGATTTTTTGACATATACGACATAATAGTGACGTCATCCATTTGGGTGTGATGACGTAATCGACGATTTTTTTAAATTCGAATAGGGGTCCTGTGGTAGCTCATTTGAAAGTCTATTCAATTCTCTATTCAGTAACATAAAGATTAATATTATTATTTATACAGAGTGGCCAAAAAAATATTTTGGACTAAGTTTTCACTCTAATGGCATATAAAACAATATAATGCTATTCTACACCCCACCAGAATGAAAACAATGGGAACCTTCTCTGGTTACACCTCCGAGGCTTCTACAATTTGCAAGCCATACGGATGCTGAGACTAAGGAAGATGAGGGAATTCTACAATTTACAATTCACGTCCCATCTGCTCAGCGCGGTAAAGTTCCAACGAGAATGGTTCCCTTCATGGTTCCCTCCAATCAGAGTAAATGTAAATCAAAAATGAATAACCATTTTCAATTTCGTTGCAAAACTAAAATGCAGCCGAACCATATTCTAGTGAAATCAGAGAGTGCAGCAAGCACCTCTACCGGTTTCGAAACTTATTAGTCTCTCATCAGGAGGCACATATGCTGCTCTCGTTGGAACTTTACCGCGCTGAGCAGATGGGACGTGAATTGTAAATTGTAGAATTTACCCATCTTCCTTAGTCTCAGCATCCGTATGGCTTTCAAATTGTAGAAGCCTCGGAGGTGTAACCAGAGAAGGTTCCCATTGTTTTCATTCTGGTGGGGTGTAGAATAGAAATGTTTTATATGCCATTAGAGTGAAAACTTAGTCTTTTTGCTAGCAGTTACCGCTAGGGCATCTATGCCATTTCGTTCGTTGCAATCCGGGAATGCACGCTGGGGTTTGTTTTGGTTGGATCAGAGAGAGCAGCATATGTGCCTCCTGATGAGAGACTAATAAGTTTCGAAACCGGTAGAGGTGCTTGCTGCACTCTCTGATTGGACTAGAATATGGTTCGGCTGTATTTTCGTTTTGCAACGAAATTGAAAATGGTTATTCATTTTTGATTTACATTTACTCTGATTGGAGTATGAAGGGAACCATTGTCGTTGGAACTTTACCGCGCTGAGCAGATGGGACGTGAATTGTAAATTGTAGAATTCCCTTATCTTCCTTAGTCTCAGCATCCGTATGGCTTGCAAATTGTAGAAGCCTCGGAGGTGTAACCAGAGAAGGTTCCCATTGTTTTCATTCTGGTGGGGTGTAGAATAGCATTATGTTGTTTTATATGCCATTAGAGTGAAAACTTAGTCTTTTTGCTAGCAGTTGCCGCTAGGGCATCTATGCCGTTTCGTTCGTTGCAATCCGGGAATGCACGCTGGGTTTGTTTTGGTTGGATCAGAGAGAGCAGCATATGTGCCTCCTGATGAGAGACTAATAAGTTTCGAAACCGGTAGAGGTGCTTGCTGCACTCTCTGTTGGACTAGAATATGGTTCGACTGTATTTTCGTTTTGCAACGAAATTGAAAATGGTTATTCATTTTTAAATATTTTGGAATTCAATTAATTGGCGCAAAAAGAAGAATGTATGTAATTTATTGATCTTAAAATACATTCTACTGCTGTCATAAAATAGAAACAAATGTCTATTTCACAAAATGTCCAAACTGCCAAGAGGCCGGTGGGTGGATGTTTGACATTAAATTTAGCGAAAAGCAATATTTATTTATCAAATATGCATACTTTTTATATTCAGCAGTAAAATGTATTTTGAATTAAAGAAATTACATACATTCTTCTTCTTGCGTCAATGAATTTAATTCAAAAATTATTTTTTGGATAACTGTATAAATAATGATGTTAATGTTTATATTACTGAATAAAGAATAAAATAACCTTTCAAATGAGCTACCACACTACTCTATTCTGATTTAAAAAAAATATCGATTAAGTCATCACGCCCAAATGGATGATGTCATTATTATGGCATATAATATGTTAAAAAATCATAAATTAAAAACCAAAATAGACCTGTCCCGGGATTTTTCTCCAAAGTGGCCTATTTTTGAAAAATTGAATGTATTCCATAATTTTGAACCTCTCTAAACGTTTTAATCAACGTCCTTTCATTTTTTTATATCTTTTTTATAGCAGCTCCAGAATGACTGAATTGGCTAATTTCGATTTTGAAACATTGTTAGTCGTACAAAGAAGGTTATAAAATGGTAGGAAAACGTAACGGTTCTTAAACATAATACGGTTGTCCAGATCGACGGTGGTGGGGAGACTTCAATTTTTGACTTTACTTCACAAGAGTACAATATCCCATATTTTTAAATGATTTTTGATCATTGAATGTGTGTTATTGTGTATATATGTGTAGTATTTGTGTTATTATTAAATAATAAGACAAATAATAGACATTATATCTTATACCGGGTGGTGAATCGTAAAACTGGCCATAAGAAACTTAATCTAAAATTCTTAGCTGTTGAATTCCTGCTTTCCTAATTATTTTACATCAAAACTCATGAGAGAATATTTGTAGAGAATTGAAATCTGTATTAAAATCAAAAGTTAAAATTATTCTACGATTTAAACGCTTCCAATAAGTTTAATTCGTACAACAATTTTAACAGTTGTTTTCAATACATATTTCAATCCTCTACAAATAGTTTCTAATGTCTTTTGATGTAAAATAATTAGGGAAGCAGCAATTCAACAGTTTAGAATTTTACATTGAGTTTCCTATGGCCCGTTTTCCAATTCACCACCCGGTATATCCTAGTTTACTTTATATTTTTGTATTTGTAATTTTGGTGTTGTTTCAAGTAAAAACTTATTTTGAATTATTCATGAAAGTTATACATCGTACTTGTAGGAGTTTAAATAAGAATATACAGGGTGTAGCAAAAATACAGGTCATAAATTAAATCACATATTCTGGGACCAAAAAAAGTTCGAATGAACCTAACTTACCTTTGTACAAATATGCACATAAAAAAAGTTACAGCTCTTTGAAGTTACAAAATGAAAATCGATTTTTTCGAATATATCGAAAACTATTGGATATTTTTTATTGAAAATGGACATGTGGTATTATTATGGCAGGGACATCTTAAAGAAAAATTATGGTGAAATTTGTGCACCCCATAAAAATTTTATGGGGATTTTATTCCCTTAAACCCCCCAAACTTTTGTGTACGTCTCAATTAAATTATTATTGTGGTACCATTAGTTAAATTCAATATTATTAAAACTTTTTTGCCTCCTAGTATTTTATCTATAAGGCAGTTCTTATCGAGTTGAGGCTTATTTTTCAATATGTTTACATACAAATTTTATGGGGGTTTTGTTCTTATAAACCCCCCAGATGTTTGTGTACGTTCCAATTAAAATATTACTGCGGACTATTAGTTAAAACACAGTGTTTTTAAAACTTTTTTGCCTGTTTGTATTTTTTCGAAAAGGCACATTTTATCGAGATGTGACTTCTTTTTTAATATGGTTAAAAATATCCCTAAAAAGTAAATCATAAATAAATGTTCATATTATTACCAAGTCTCCATAATCGTACTTAAGAGGAAACAGTAGCGATCAACAGGTAGCGAAAACGCGTTCCAAGATTGCGGCTGTAATTTTGAATATTTTTTCGAGATATTTGGCACACGTATTCGTAATATAATAAAGAATAGCGGTACAGAGCCCAATTTGAAAAATATATTAATATGTGGAAATTACTCTGTAATTAAATACAATACTAAAAAAACGAGCCTGTATACCGCCATTAAGAAGAACAAAAAAATACACTTTCTTCAAATAAACTTTTTTATGCGATGCCTAGATTTTGTGTCATTTTGGAACTATACTAATAAAATAAAAAATTTTAGTAGTTCCAAAATGACACAAAATCTAGGCATCGGATAAAAAAGTTTATTTGAAGAAAGTGTATTTTTTTGCTTTTCTTAATTGCGGTACAGGCTCGTTTTTTTAATATTTTATTTAATTACAGAGTAATTTCCACATGTTAATATATTTTTTAAATTGGGCTCTGTACCGCCATTCTTTATTATATTACGAATACGTGTGCCAAATATCTCGAAAAAATATTCAAAATTACAGCTGCAATCTTGGAACGCGTTTTTGCTACCTGTTGATCGCTACTGTTTCCTCTTAACTATACAGGGTGTTTGGTAAAGAATGGGCCATAGATTAACCTTAGGTTCCTGAGGTTAAAATAGGCCGATTTAAGCTAACTTACCTTAGTATAAAGTTTATAATAACCGAGATACAGGGTGTCAAAGTTAAACTTTTTTTTTATTTATTATTGAATATTTCCTGACAGGCACGAGACATCAACACACAATTTGGTATGTGGGGGTTTTTTGGGACAAGAAAACTAAATTCCCTACCAAAAATTATGTGTTGCCCAGAGGGCGTTACATACGTCTTTCAGCACTCATTTAATACGTTCAATTTTTTTTATCCGTCACTCCGTATAATTTTGACAATAAAATTTTTATTCCCCTATTACTTTTATTTAAAAAAGGTATACCTCTTTCATCTTCCTAAACTCAACCATTTTTGAGATAAACGCATTTTAAATCTGCGGTGCAACATAATTTTTAACATAATATCATTGTAGTTACACCAGAAAAATAACTTAAACCATAAAATTATCCAAAAATGTTTCGCAAATTTCTTCAAATGGAATTTGCGATGCAATGACATAAATTTGAGAATTGGCACAATTATTATGGTTTTAAGTTATTTTTCGGGTTTAATTACAATGATATTACGCTAAAAATGATGGTGTATCGCAGATTTAAAATGCGTTTATCTCGAAAACGGTTGACTTTAGGGAGATGCAAGAAGTATACCTTTTTTAAGTAAAACTAATAGGAGAATAAAAATTTTAATGTCAAAATTATACAGAGTGAGGGATAAAAAAAATTGAATAATGGAGTGCTGAAAGGCGTATGTGGCGCCCTCTGGGCAATACATAATTTTTGGTAGGGAATTTAGTTTTCTCGACCCAAAAAACCCCCACATACCAAATTTCATGTTGTTATCTCATACCTGTCAGGAAATATTCAATAATAAAAAAAAAGTTTAACTTTGTCACCCTGTATCTCGGTTATTATAAACTTTTGTACTAAGGTAAGTTAGCTTAAATTGGCCCATTTTAACCTCAGGAACCTGAGGTTAAGCTATGGCCCATTCTTTACCAAACACCCTGTATACAAGTATGTGGTGGATTTGACAAATATTCGAAATATCTCGATAAAAACTTACTTTTCGAAAAAGTACTAGGAGGCAAAAAAGTTTTAAAAACACTGTGTTTAACTAATGGTACTACAATAATAATTTAATTGGAACGTACACAAAAGTTTGGGGGGGAGTTTAAAGGAACAAAACCCCCATAAAATTTTTATGGGGTGTCCAAATTTCACTATAATTTTTTCTTAAGATGATACTGCCATAAGAATGCCACATGTCCATTTTCAATAAAAATTCTCCAATAGTTTTAGATACATTAGAAAAAATCGATTTTCATTTTGTAATTTAAAAGGCTGTAACTTTTTTTATGTGCACATTTGTGCAAAGGTAAGTTAGGTTTAATCGAATTATTTTTGGTCCCAGAATATGCGATTAAATTTATGACCTGTATATTTGTTACACCCTGTATATTTATAAAGTAGAAAACGTTAAAATTTCATTATGTAATAATAATGTTGATGATATTTTAGAATGCCAGGTACAGGCTGTAGTGTGGCCAAATTTATTACCTATTATTTAAATTCTTACAATCCACAGAGAACGGCAGTTCTCACCAGTGGCGCACAACACCCCTACAAGCGACACTATATATACACGAAATTTTCGATTTTCTAAACCTGACTGAATGGAAAATTGGGCCACATCCCATCTTAAAGTCTACGAAAAGACTCGTCCATCCATATGTTACTTCTCCATTTTGGTCCAAGGGTGTGGAATTTACGGCCCTTCCCATTTAAAGCCTGTTTTTCGTTCTCGTCCCCAAAACTCCCAAAAATTTCAAAAATTTAAGCCCGACCTTTGCGGCTTCTGATAGCATAGATCATTACCTTTTCAACGCATGTTTAATTTTGAAAATCGGTTGTAACATCCAAAAGTTATCGAGCTCAGAAATATGGCTCAATTTTTATTTAACAAATGGAAAATGTTTGTGGATATGTATGTTTGTTTGTATGTATGTATGTGGAAAAATTAAACCGATCTGAATTTTTTTTTCTGTGTTTCAAGAGGGTGTGAGGGCCGATTCAGAACCGGTCTAATTTTTGACTTCTGACTACCCGTAAGTTAGCTAGAGGACTAAGTAGATACAAAATAGCATATTTTTTGGGCGTATATATCTTAGGTTCAAGAAAAGACAGGAAAACTGCAAATACACCAAATTAATAGGGTTGAGTCAAGCTTTCAAATGGCCCTTAAGCGATCAAGCTGAGACATACGCACTGCTCACCATAGCCAAAAAACTGAAAAATTAAACTTTGAAAATTTTGCTTTTTCGACAATTACTCAAAATTTCAACCTACGAATTGCGCCAATAACTAAGCGTTTGTAGAAGGACTCAGGATGCGTCTAACGGTGTATACCTTATATCTGGGAAAATTCGAATTTTTCAGTTATAGGGTTCATAAGTATGATCAAATCTATTTCTTATGGGAAAAACGGTTTTTCAAGCTCAATAATTCCTATAATACGTTCAGTTATCATACTCGATCTTGGATGCATCAGATACTACTTGTCAATACGTTTCAAATTCATGTTTAGTGATCAACATCAGGTAAGCCGTTCAGAAATTATAGAGCTCCAAAGGTATAATTAGTCCAGGAACTGAAATTTTTCACTTCGCAATTTTTACAGAATGGATAGATTTGTTTAAAAATTTGACAATAAGTAGTGGATAGTCCAAGGATCAAAATCTATATGATGCCGAAAGACGCTTTTACCAAGGGGGTAGTTGCCACCTCATCTCGAGGGTGGAAATTTTTTTTTTATATTTTGACCGCAAATGCTGGTAAAAATATTAATTATAAACAAAAAATGTTCGTTATACATTTTTTTGATAAAATTAAATTTACCAGATTACCATTAAAGATTACCAGATAACGGCAGTTCTCGCCAGTGGCGCAGAAATACACCCCCCTACACGCGACACTATTATATACACGAAATTTTCAATTTTCTAAATCTGACTGAATTGAAAATTGTGCCAACTCCCATATTCAAGTTCAGAAAAAGACTCACCCATTCATATGTCAACCATCCATTTTGGTCCAAGGGTGTCGATTTTACGGCCCTTCCTATTTAGGGTCTGTTTTTCGTTCTGGTCCCCAAAACTCCCAAAAACTTCGAAAATTTAAGTCCAACCTTTGCGGTTTCTAATAGAACTGATCATCACCTTTCCAACGCATGTCTAATTTTGAAAATCGGTTATACCATTCAATAGTTATAGAGCTTAGAAATGTGACTCAATTTTTATTTAAAAAAGGAAAAATGTTTGTGGATATGTATGTATGTGTGTTTGAAAGTTAAACCGATTTGATATTTTTTCTCTGTATTTAAAGAGGGGGTCAGGGCCGATTTAGAACCGGTGTAGTTTGTGACTTTTGACCACCCATAAGCCAGCTATAGGACTTTGTAGGTACAAAACGGCATATTTTTTGGGGGTATATATATTCGGATCAAGAAGAGGCATGCGAACCGCAAATATATCAAATCAATAGTGTTGACTTAAGCTTTCAAATGGTGTCCAAGCCGTCAGGATCAGACATACACACGGCTCAGTATAGCCGAAAAACTGAAAAATTAAACTTTGAAAATTTTGGTTTTTCGACAATTACTCAACATTTCAACGTACGAATTGTGCCAATAACTTAGCGTTTGTATAAGGACTCAAGACGAATCTAACGATGTATACCTCATATCCGGGAAAATTCAAATTTTTAGGTTATAGGCTTCATAAATATGATAAAGTCTATTTTCTGTGGGAAAAACGGTTTCGAAAGCTAAATAATTCCTGTACCTAATAGCTTCAGTTATCATACTTGACCTTAGATCCATCAGACACTACTGGTCAATACGTTTCAAACTCATGTTTACTGATCAAAATCGGTTAAGTCGTTTAGAGAAGTTATTAAGATACAAAAGTATAATCCAATTAACGATTATTCCCCAAATGGTTTATGAGTTGTAGTGGTTACGACGCTAAATTTGATCTGGCAACGGGCAATCCGACTTCATTTACCGGCCATCTCAATATATTTTTTTTTTCACTCTATTTCGAATAGAAAAAAATTTAGTGTACATTCGATGGACACTAGATGATTTGGGAGATAATGCAACAAAGGTGACCATTTATAAAGCTTGACGTGTAATAGAGGAACATTGCATTCAACTTCATACATTTAATTTATAAATAACTTTGAAAAACTCCTGATACAAGAATAAAAAACCGCTAAACGCCGTAAAAATGAGTGGCGCATAAAATATTCCAGCTACAAAAGATCTGATATGAATGTTACGTGGCGCGAAAATGGATTTTCATTTGATGCAAAACAAAATTCTAGTTTTATTTTAAAAGATTTTTCCATAATATTTGCTAAATTTGAAGTAAACGCGCCACAAAAGAGTTTCAAAATTCAAACTGTATCAAAGTTACTCTTTTGTGGCGCGTTTACTTCAAATTTAGCAAATATTATGGAAAAATCTTTTAAAATAAAACTAGAATTTTGTTTTGCATCAAATGAAAATCCATTTTCGCGCCACGTAACATTCATATCAGATCTTTTGTAGCTGGAATATTTTATGCGCCACTCATTTTTACGGCGTTTAGCGGTTTTTTATTCTTGTAAATTATACAAGTAATTCTAATTCACATAATCCTAGCTGACCTCTAAGGATAGTATGTATTCAATAGTTAATCCAGTATTCATGGAAATTCATCGACAAATGTTCAGTGCAGAATGGAGATTGAAGTCCTAGATTTCCGTAAATATTGCATGGATAAATTATCAACAGTTTTCCATAATTAGGTATTATAATCCACTAAACATCCTTATTTCTTAACTATCTTGACTATTTTCCATACATCAAATACATATAAATACCGATTAAGGGGAAGGAGCAAAATGCAAAATTTTGACGCACGTCAAAATTCTCAAAGTGTTTTATGAATTCATTTTTTTTTTCGAATCCTCAGAAAACTAATAAATAATTTTGAAAATTTTAAACGCCGAATGCAAGACTACATTATTACCGAGGGCCGAAAGTCCCAGAAAACTTCTATAATGTTTATCTTAATAAATTACAGGGCTGAAAATAAAAGGGAAGTGTGATTTTTAATTGCAAATATTTCATTCAAAAGAAACTTTTTATTTACTCTAAGGGACTTTGTTTCCTCGATAATAACGTAATCTTTCATTCTGAGTTTAAATTTTTCTAAAATACTTATTAGTTTTCTCAGGATTAAAAAAAAATCATGTTACGATTCAAATGACAGTACACTCGTGACGAAATCGCACCCTTAATGTTCATTGGTTTGTCGATCTGGACAACCGTAGGTAATGTCTAAGAACCGTGGGAAGACGTGATGAAGATGTAAAGAAAATAGTAAAAACAGGAATGTTATTTTCATATATAAAATAGTTATATTTAGTCCATTAAAATGTTACATTTTTTAGGCCGTACCTTGCATTTCTTAGAGTAGCCAATTTTATTTCTTTAATGTGTAGGGGGGATCAGTAGAAGCTTAAGTTCAAGTTTTTGGGGTCGCCATCCTTGTCCCCGGTCGCCATCTTGGAAATGGGGTGCAAAGGGGTTTCGCGATATATCTCGTAAACTACCAACCCTACGGAAAATCTAATTAAACATAAAATGTAGAAAATTAAATTCTACACAATTTTGTTTCTATTACTTTTTATCGTCAAGTGACAAACAAAAAAGATATAACCAAAAATATGTAAATTTTTTTTAACAAGTTTCCTTTTGGATCTTATAACTTTTTTCAGTTCATTTTAAAATAAAATAACATTTTAGCAATTTTGTAAAGGGTTTTTCAGCGAAAAATTTCCACTATAAAGTTGTTTAATTGTATTTATTTATATAGGTTTTCCAGCGCTCCAAACTTGACCAGATTCTCGACTGCTCATAGGGATACAATAAAAACAAAAGTTAGGCTTACTTTTCTATCTATATATATTTTTTATTCAGACAATTTATTATGATTTTAACATTCCTATGCTATTATTAATCTGTTCTTGACCTTTCTTCCCATTATAAAACTTATAACTCTAAGCATATATAGAAAAGGCCCAAGAAGTTGTTTGAGGACAAATTCGCCGCTTCAGAAGAAGAATGACGCAACCGCAAAATGCAAAATTCTTAAGCAGAGCAAAAAAAAACGATTTTTGGTATCAAAATCATAAAGTATGATAAAAATTAGCCATTCACCACACAGTGGTAAGGATCTCGAAATATAAGCGTTTTTTGGGGTGTGCCGCTTGTATATGAAGTAACATAACTTTTTTCCTATTATATATTTTGACTTAAAATTTTCCAAAAAACTTCTTCATGAACTATATTTTATTGTTGTGTTGGTTAAAATTATAAACTAAAAAGTTTGTCACTCAACTTTTTTAATTAAACATGAAACTAACGAAATATGATGACAAAATGTAAATAAATTAACAACTCCTTTTTAATCTTTTTAAACATTTTGGGCAAATTTCATTGTTATCTACCTACTTCAAAGATGAAACAGTAAAATTTTTAAAAGGAAATATTTACAGCGACCAAAGATACAGTGAGGTAAATTTGAAAAATCATCAAAATTGATTTTTGGCATTTTTGTATAAAATTTATTTTTTTAACATGTTCCACCAACTCTAGATAAAAATAAACTTAATATTCGGATTCAGCGACCTCTAAAACATAAAAATAGACCAAAATTGATCATTCACCTTAAATTTGATTTTCGTGGCTGGCATAACGGAATGCCGCTCGTAGATAGAAAAGCATTATTTTTCTACGAGAATTCGAGAATCTGGTCAAGTTTGGAGCGCTGTAAAACCTAGATAATAAATAAACTTAAACAACTTTATAGTGAAAATTGTTTATTGAAAAATCCTTTACAAAATCGCTATGATGTTATTTTATTGTGAAATGAATGTAAAAAAAGTTATAACTTCCAAAAGGAAATTTCTTACAAAATTTTCTCTTATTTTTGTTTATAACTTTTTTGTTGGTCACTTTAGGATAAAAAGTAATAGATATAAAATTGTAGAAAATTTAATTTGCTTCATTTTATGTGAAATTAAATTTTCTGTAGGGTAGCTAGTTTACGAGATACAGCGCGAAAGCCCTTTGCACCACTTTTTCAGATGGCGGCCGGGGGACAAGGGCCTCAACCCCAAAAACTTGAACTTAAGCTTCTACTGAACCCCCCTACACATTAAAAAAATAAAATTGACTCCTCTAAGAAATGCACACTAAATGTAACATTTCAATGGACTAATTATACTCCTTTAGATTATCGTCATTAAAACTGTGGCTATCTTCAAGTCTAATGACCAGAGTTCGAATTCCTACCAGTGAGAATTTTTTTATTTTTTTCAATCATTAACTTTTTATCTTTCATTATATTTTCTATCTTATAAATGAGTAAAAGAATCAATAAAATTAAAATGGAATAAGTAACCAGTGTATATCTTCCACATTTACTTCATATTTAACGTAATCTGTAATTTTTAAAGCGAATACTTCTTATTGCTATATGTACAAGATAATAATGATAATGAATGAACTAAAATAAAATAATATAAAATAAAACAATAAAATAAATGAAACTAAGTAGTTTAATTTTTACAAGATAATAATAATCAAAATTAGATAATTAAACATAAATAGAAGATAATAATAAAATGTAAATATAAATGTAAATGTACGTTCTATATTATGTTTAGCACATTTAAGAAATTACCTACTGAAATTATTAAACAAAATTTAAAAGGCAAACAATTAAGATTGTTAAGAATTTAAGTGTCGCGTTTTTACAAAAAAATATTAGTATGATACAATTGATCCAAAATATGGCATAACCCAGGCATCCAAACTGTTCTATATGGTCCGCATAATGTTCAGAAAAGGTCACACCATTTTGAACGTCGGGTTTGGGGGGGGGGGGGGAGAAATCGGTAAATTCGTAGTTTTTAAAGTTTTTCGACAATATTTCTAAAACTATGAGGTTTAGCATGAAAAACCTTCTATACAAAAATGTTATACATTAAATTTGAAATAAAAAAGGCCCTTTGCATAATCCTTCTAAAATGAACGGTTCCAAAGTTACGGAGGTAGTATATTATAATTGGTCCAAAAAAAGGCCTAACCCAGACATCCAATGTAAAAGTTTTCCTCCAACAACAAATTGTTCTATATGGTCCACATATTGTTCAGTAAAAAGTTACACCATTTTGAGCGTCCAGTTTGGGGGGGGGGGAGATGGGGGAGAAGTCTGTAAATTAGTAGTTTTTTTACGTTTTCCGTCAATATTTCTAAAACTATGTTTTAGCGTAAACAATGTTCTATATAAAAATGTTCTACATAAAATTTAAAACAAAAAAGGTTCTATACATAATTGTTATTAAATCAACGGTTCCAGAGTTACGGAGGGTGAAAATTGATGACGATTTTGGGTGGTGAGGTTGACGTTTCGTCAAGGGCCTATCACTAACATATCATCGGCCACTGAAATAGCAAATTTTATTTACAAAACACAATCCTGTTAAAGAAAATTTCTTTCATCAATAATAATATTAGAAATTGCCCAAAAAATATAAAAAGTATGGAAAACCTTCACTTTTCACCCTCCGTAACTCTGGAACCTTTTGATTTTATAACAATTATGTATCGGACCATTTTTGTTTTAAATTTTATGTAGAACATTTTTGTATAGAAAATTGTTTACGCTAAAGCATAGTTTTATAAATATTGACGAAAAACGTAAAAAACTACTAATTTACCGACTTCTCCTCCATCTCCCCCCACCAAACCGGACGCTCAAAATGGTGTTACTTTTTACTGAACAATATGTGGACCACATAGAACAATTTGGTGTTGGAGAAAAACTTTTACTTTGGATGTCTGGGTTAGGCCTTTTTTTGGACCAATTATACTATACTACCTCCGTAACTTTGGAACCGTTCATTTTAGAAGGATTATGCATGGGACCTTTTTTATTTCAAATGTAATGTAGAACATTTTTGTATGAAAGTGTGTTCATGCTAAACCGCATAGTTTTAGAAATATTGACGAAAAACGTAAAAAACTACGAATTTACCGATTTCTCCCCCCTCACTCCCCAAACCCGACGCTCAAAATGATGTGACTTTTTTCTGAACATTATGTGGACCATATAGAACAATTTGTTGTTTGAGGATAACTTTCACTTTGGATGTCTGGGTTTGGGCCTAGTTATACCATACTATTTTAGCAATTCAGAAATAAGAAGACCTAAATTTCAGTAATCCACATATTTATGGTAATAACGCGCTATAAGAAGTAGTCACTTCTGTCTCAAGTGCCACGCGCCGTATAAATAATGAAAATAAATTGGAGTGACTCAGTAAAAATTAGAAATAGGCGAAGGTAACAAAAAATTGGAGAAAGTCAGAGAAAGTTGAAGGAGATCAAAAAAATTGGAGGGAGTCAGAAAAAAATTATGGAGGTCGGGAAAATTTGAGTGCAGTGACTGTAGAGGGCAAAATTTAGGAAAACGTGCTTAAATTAGGTTATCCTAAAATTTATTGATTCAAGTTTTTTTCCAGAAGAATTTGTACTCTCTATATTTTATTGCCTAGTACTTTTTTTGGAAGCAGTATGTTATAAACCGATCATATTGTAGCCAATTTGCTTGTATATTGTTCATTTATTCATGATAACCATTCCAGAATTGGGGAACTATGTACCAGGAATTCCATTTTTGGAGTCACTTCATACTCTTAGTAGGTAATACGTAAAGGGAAGGGAGAAGAAAACAATGAAGCGAAGCTTTTATCTGGCGTTCTATTACTTTTTCTCTATAGTAAAATGTTAAGCCGAGCGTCACGTACGTAGCGCCACGACATGGCGTCACGGAAGTAGCACCACGAAATAACCTTCATAGAAAATATAGTGTTATAGTACTATAGACACTTGGAAGAGCCCATTTACATGACGAGGGAAGTCCGTTACACAACATTTAAACTTTTTTAATTTTACTAAAATCTATAACAAGGATTTAACTAACCTTGCTTTTATGTAACTTGTAAATATTATTTTTAAAGCGAAAATTTAAATAGTAAATAAAAAATATTAAAGAATAATTAACTTACTTTATTCAATTTTAAAAATACTATTTAAAAGTTAAAAATACAGACAAAAAGTATGAAGCATCACATTAGTCAATTTTTACTTTTATTAATTCTATAAAATATAATAAAAATATATGTTTATATTGATAATATACAGTGAGCACGTAAGGGTTGGAATAAATTCACTTTTTCGTAAATGGGCCATATTGGAAATAAATTCTGAAACGAGACACGTTTTATTTTTAAATTTTGATTTTTTGGCATATATATCATACTAGTAACGTCATCCCTCTGGACGTGATGACGTAATCGATAACTTTTTTAAATGAGAATAGGAGTCGTGTGATAGCTCATTTGAAAGATTATTCAATTCTCTATTCACTAATATAAACACTGACACAAAAAGGAGAATGTATGTAATTTATTAATTTCAAAATAAATTGTACTGCTGTCAAAAAAACAAAAAAACATGTTTATTTTAAAAATAAACATTGCTTTTCGCTTAAATTAAATGCTCAAACTGGCAAGATGCAGAGGGGTGAAAGCGAAAAACAATATTTATTTGTCAAATAAATTTTTTTTCTGTTTTCTGAAATAGTAAAATAAATTTTTTGAGTTAAATAAATTGCATAGATTCTTCTTTTGTGTCAGTTAATTTAATGGAAAAAATTTTTTGCGCACCCTGTATAAATAATTATGTTAATGTTTCTATTAATGAATATAGAATTGAATAACCTTTCAAATCAGCTATCACATGACCCCTATTCTCATTTAAAAAGTCGTCGATTACGGCATCACGCCCACAGTAATGACGTTACTAGTATGATATAAATATGTATATTCCAAAAATCATAATTTAAAATAAAATTGCGGAATTTATTTCCAAAATTAATTATTCCAACCTTTACGTGCTCACGTAATATACATTATGTAATATATTGTTAAAATAATACATATATTACATTTACAATATAATGTATATGTAATATACAGGGTGTAACAAAAAGGCAGGTCATAGATTAAAACACATATTCTGGGACCAAACATAGTTTGATTGAACCACCTTAGTACAAATGTGCACATAAAAAAAGTTGCAACCCTTTGAAATTACAAAATGAAAATTGATTTTTTCTAATATATCGAAAACTATTACAGATTTTTTATTGAAAATGGGCATGTGGCATTCTTATGGCAGGAACATCTTTTATAAAAATAACAGTGAAATTTGTGCACCCCATAAAAATGTTATGGGGGTTTTGTTCCCTTTAACCCCCCTAAATATTTGTGTACGTTCCAATTAAATTATTACTGTGTTACCATTAGTTAAACATAATGGTTTTAAAACTTTTTCGCCTCTCAGTATTTTTTAGGGTACATTCCATGTCAAATCACTCAGGCAAAAAATTTTGGATCTCCGATTTGTCTGAAAATTGGTATATAGCTTCTGCGGGACGTAAAAATAAGATATTTAAGGTCAAAAAATCTTCTACTTTTTTCTCAAAATGTTATTTTATGCGATTTTACAGTGATTTGGTGTTTATTTAAACAAATTTGCATTTTCTGTCGTAAAGTATCAATGAAAAACATAATATTTTAATAGAAAGGACTCCAAAATGTCATTATATGGCATTATAACAAGTTATTTTGAATCAAAACAAGTTTTTGATCAAATTTTATAGTGGAAAAAACGTTAAAATACCGTTTTTTACATTTTCCTCCATTCCCAAAATACATCATCATCGATTTGGCTGAAAATTTGCCCACAGATAGCCAAAAGATAGTACTTTAAGTGGTTAGAAGGATTTGAATTATATTACAATACCAAAAAAGTTACATGCAGTAATATCAGACTCAAAAGTATATATTAGTCCAGTCGGGATAGCATTTGACCTTGAATGCCGAGCTGCCCAAAATTTTATTTTTGTGATCTTTAGGGGAGTCAATAGTAGCCTAAATTTAAAATCACGAATGAATTCCTCCGTTACGTTAGCCGCCATCTTGATTTTAAAGGAGAACCTGTTTTGCTCAATACCTCCGCCATTTTGAACTTTTCGACAAAAATGGTAGGAACTGAAATTGTTCCAAATAAATCGTATTTACAATTATTACAATTTCTTTTTAACAATTTTTGTCGTGAGGTCGATATTTTCGAGTTAATTGTACTTACAGTAGACGCCTATATTTTTGACTATAATATTGCATGTAACTTGCTATTGTAATATAATTCAAATCCTTCTCACCACTTAAAGTCCTATGTTTTGTCTATATGTGGGCAAATTTTCAGCCAAATCGATTATGATGTATTTTGGGAATGGAGAAAAATGTAAAAAACGGTATTTTAACGTTTTCTACACTATAAAATTTAATCGAAAGCTTGTTTTGAATCAAAGTAACTTGTTATAATGCCATATAATGACATTTTTGAGTCCCTTCTATTAAAATATTATGTTTTCCATTGATACTTTACGACAGAATATGCAAATTTGTATAAATAAACACCAAATCACTGTAAAATCGCATAAAATAACATTTTGAGAACAAAATAAGAAGATTTTTTGACCTTAAATATCTTATTTTTACGTCCCGCAGAAGCTATATACCCATTTTCAGACAAATCGGAGGTCCAAAATTTTTTTTGCTCCAAAATTGAGTGATTTGAAATGGAATGACCCTTAGATAAGCTGGTTTTTATCAATATATTTTGAACATTTGTAAAATCCACCAGATATTTTTAAATGGTAAGATTATAGAATATTGTGAGCATATTATTTTCATAATTATTACCACGTAACCTTACCTAATCATTTAAAAAATGTGGTGAATTTTGCAAATGCTCAAAATATCTCGATAAAAACCATATTATCTTAAAATACGCCAGTCAATGGGAGCAAGAATAAGATATTACCTCCGAATTCTATCCTACTGCATGGATTTTAATGACATTTTGGGAATAGCCTCTATTTATCTCCTAATTCAAAGTCTACCCTATGCCGATGTGTGCTTTTATCTTGGGGTGGCTCCCACCCCTTCATAGGGGTGAAAAAAATTTTGGTTAAAATTACCACGGAATTCGCTAGAGAATCTAATTCTAAGCAAAAACTGTTTTATAATCTTTTTTTGAAAACTCAATACTTTTTGAGATATTCGTGGTTGAAAATTGGCCATTTTCATTGAAACATAATAATACCTTTTCGAACGGTTTTTTGTGAATACCTTATAACTAAAAAAGCCATATTAAACATTTTTGTAGGTTATAAAAAAACAAAGAGACATTTGCCTTCATAAATCTTCTTGTTATAATACAAAAAGAGATGTGGTAGGTGAAAATAGTTTGTTTTTTGGTACATTCTCAAATTGGTGTATTCAACTTGAAATAACAGAGAAACGGTCAACTTTAGGTGTATAATGCTACTAATATCTTTTGTAGTGCTTGAAAAGACCTTTAAAATGAAGTCCATTAACTGTCCATTAGACTGTAATTAGAGGTCCATTACATTAAAACTAAGCGAGATATGCTGTAAACAAAATTGATAACTAATGTATTTTAAGAAAAAATAAGAAGTAATTTTAACCTTCATCCACCAAAATGTAAATGCATCGTTTTCCTTCTACAATACCTTATAGTATAGTGTTATTTCTATGTTCAAAAAGTTGGACGGGTTTAAAATGAATGGTTTTTGAAAAAAAAAAAAAGATTAAATTATAGAGCGAATTTTTAAATTTTCTTAAAAATCTTCCTTTCTCTCCATGTAATTGAAAATAATAAGAGATACAGTAATGAATAATAAAAAGAAAATTTACATCTGAAAAAGCCCTACATTTTTGTGTGGTATCTTTTTTTCGTATCTCTTATATTATTCGGGTTACATGGAGGAAAATGAAGATTTTTAAGAAAATTTAAAAATGCGCTCTATAATTTAATCTTATTTTTTTTTTCAAAAACCGCTCATTTTATCCAGTCCAACTTTTTGAACATAGACATAACACTATAATAAAAAGTATTGTAGAAGGAAAACGATGCATTTAAGTTCTGATGGATGAGGGGTTAAATATACTTCTCATTTCTTCTTAAAATACATTAGTCATCAACATTTTTGCAGAATATCTCGCTTAGTTTGAATGTGATCGACAATTAGTATTACTCATTTTAAAGGTCTTTTCAAGGTCTACAAGAGGTATTATTATCATTAGACACCTAAAATCGACAGTTTCTCTCTTATTCCAAGTTGAATAAACCGATTTGAGCATGCAGCAAAAAAACAAACTCTTCTTACCTACGATACCCCTCTTTGCATTTTAACTAGAAGATTTATGAAGGAACAAATCTCTTTATTTTTTTATAACCTACAGAAATATCTTATATAGTTTTTTTGTTATTTCAATGAAAATGGCCAATTTTCAACCACGAATAACTCAAAAAGTATTGGGTTTTCAAAAAGTAATTATGGAACAGTTTTTGCTTAAAATCAGGTTCTCTAGCCTCTTCCGTGGCTATTTTAACCAAAACATTTTTCACCCCCGAGAAGGGGTGGGAATCACCCCCAAGATAAAAGCACACATCGGCATAGGGTAGACTTTGTTTCTTGAGCTATTCTCTACTTACTGTGAAAATATCAAGTAAATCGATGTAGTAGGATGGAATTCGGAGCCAAATACCCTCATTGACTGCCCTAAAAGTAGTAAGAGACCAAATAGTTTTAAAAACATTGTGTTTAACTAATGGTACCTACCACAATAATAATTCATTATTTCATTAAAAACGGAATGTACACAAATATTTGAGGGGTTTTAAGGGAACAAAGCGCCCATAAAATTATGTCGCTGATCGGCGACATTCGGTTTCCCTCTCCAGTGCTGATGTCGCTGATGAGCGACATGTGCTCACTTACATTACATTAAAAAAATTATTTCAGGCTCTGGGAGAAGTACTTAAAAAATCTACGCAGCGAACGTGTTAAAGATGTTGCTGCAATAAGAATGACACATGTCCATTTTCAATAAAAAAATCTCTAATAGTTTTCGGTATATGGAAAAAACCGATTTTCATTAAGTAAATTCAACGGTCTGTAACTTTTTTTATGTGCACAGTTTGTACTAAGGTAAGTTAGGTTCAATCGAACTATTTTGGGTCCCAGATGTGACTGAATTTATGGGCCAAACCAAGACAGGATATGAAACAATACATGGGGGATTAGGCTTTGGAACTAGAAATGAAGCTGGAGATAACATGCTTGAATTAGCAACAGCATTGGATATGGCGATTGTTAACACATTCTTTAAAAAGAGAGAAACTCAACTTATTACCTACAAAAGTGGACAACATCAATCCCAAATAGACTACTTCATGATAAGGAAAGAAGACATACGTGAATGCCAGGACTGCAAGGTAATAGTTAGTGAGACAGTAAGCCAATAGCATAAGCTGCTTGTTCTGAACATCGAAGTAAAAAGCGAAACTAAACAAAAGTATCGGAGAGGACCACAAAAAATCAAGTGGTGGCTGCTGAAAGATGAGAAAGAAGGTCTATTCAGGAGAAGAATAGTAGAAAAAATATGTTGGAACATGAAAGGAAGCCCTAATACAATTTGGAGAAAAATGGCCAGTAGTATTAGAGAGACTGCTATTGAAATACTTGGGAAGACGTCAGGAAAAAAGTTTGAGGATAAAGAGACTTGGTGGTGATCAAACGAAGTACAAGGAAAAATAAAAGAGAAGAAAAAATTATATAAAAAGTGGCAAGAAACCAGATCCGACACAGATCTTCAAAACTATATGGTGGCGAAAAAGGAAGCAAAAGTAGCAGTAGCAAAAGCCAAAGCAGAAGCGTATTCAAAGCTATACGATCAACTTGATACCAGGGAAGGCGAAACGAAGATATATAAAATAGCCAAACAGAGCAAAGAAAGCAAAAGATTTTAATCAGATTAGATGTATCCGAGACGAAAATAATAAAATACTAGTTCACGAAAGGGATGTCAAAAAGAGATGGAGAAAGTACTTTGACAGCTTATTAAATGAAGAATTTGACAGACAGCCTGTAGAGTCAACGGAGACAGTAGCAGCAATGGTCACCAATATAACCAACGAGGAAGTGGCTCAAGCGCTTAAAAAAATAAAGAAAGGAAAAGCGGTAGGACCAGATGATATTCCTGGGGAAGTATGGAAAGCACTGGGAGAGACAGAAACAAGGTGGCTAGCAGGTCTATTTAATAGAATTATGGAAGTTGGACAAATGCCAGACGAATGGAGAAGCAGTATACTGGTACCTGTTTACAAAAACAAGGGAGATATACAACAATGTACAAACTACAGGGCTATAAAACTGCTTAGCTACACCATGAAAATAAGGGAAAGAGTAATTGATAGACGGATACGTGAAGAGACCGAAATATTCGAGAATCAATTTGGCTTTATGCAGGGTAGATCAACAACAGATGCAATTTTCATTATAAGGCAGTTGATGGAAAAATACAGGAGTAAAGAAACAAACGCTCACATGGTATGCATTGATCTTGAGAAAGCATATGATAGAGTTCCTCGAGAGATTCTGTGGTGGGCACTCAATAAGAAAGGAGTCCCTGGTGAATATGTAAAGATTGTGGGGGATATGTATGAGGGAGTAACGACTAATGTTAGGACAGGTGTGGGAGAGACTGATAAATTTTATGTAAAAGTAGGATTGCACCAAGGCTCTATGCTTAGTTCGTATTTATTCTCATTA
This sequence comes from Diabrotica virgifera virgifera, assembly GCF_917563875.1. NCBI lineage: Eukaryota > Metazoa > Arthropoda > Insecta > Coleoptera > Chrysomelidae > Diabrotica > Diabrotica virgifera. Next base: position 79,868,610 of record NC_065449.1, on the reverse strand, counting down.
GTTTTGGACCAGATAACAGCTAAACTACAGGGTAACATTCCATGGTGCTTAATGTATGCTGATGATGTCGTGTTAGTAGGAAATAGTGAAAAAGACTTAGAACAAAAACTGGAACAGTTGAGACAAACTCTGGAGGAAAAAGGTTTAAAACTTAGTAGGACAAAAACAGAGTATTTGGAATTTTCATTTAAAGATGGAGCTACTAAAAATAAAATGGTATCTTTGGATGGTGAAATGATTGTGAAAAGCAATAGCTTTAAGTACCTAAGATCGGTATTACAGAGTAATGGAGAAATAGATGGAGATGCATGCAGTAGAATTAGGGCTGGATTGATGAAGTGGAAAGAAGCGAGTGGTGTGTTGTGTGACAGAAAAATTCCAAAGAAGACCTGGGGGAGACGATAAGGCAGGACATGTTGGTAAAGGGGATTAACATTGATATGACCCAAGATAGAATTGTGTGGAGAAATACAATTAGGGAAGCCGACCCCGCATAGGGATAAGACAAAGAGAATGATGATGATGTGACTGAATTTATGATCTGCCTTTTTGTTACACCCTGTATAATGGAAAATCACTTTCATGTCACTATCATGTGTAAAGTTCTGCGATTTATTTCATTTAGTTTTATTTTCCAGGTACCGTACTACTTGAAACTTCTGTGTAGTGGCACTATCACAGTTGACCTGGACAGTGCCGTGATTATGACTTCTATAAACAGATATAGTGCTTCCAGAGGTATAAATGGTAGCCCTGCACTGCAATTTTTGGTGCGAACGACATCTCCATCTTGTTCTTTTCAATTCTTTGCGATGTATCTGGTATTCGTAGTTATCCATAATTAGCCTGGGATATTTTAAAGCTTTTTCAAAATAAACAGTAACCAATTCGCCTAAAACATTTATTTTATTATTATTAAATATAAATTATTGTTTTATTGTATATTTCCATTTACATGCTTACTTGGAAAGCCTATATTAAAGCCAAACGGACACAAAACTAAACATATAGTTAGACAAATGTACTGGCTACTTGGAAATAAGTCGCAACTCTCACACGAGAATAAAATACTGATTTACAAGATCATCATCAAACCTATTTGGTCTTACATAATTGAACTCTGGGGTTGCAGTAAACCATTTAACACCAAGAATCAACAAACTTTTCAGTCGAAAACCCTTCGAACAATAGCCAATGCTTCAAGGTACGTTCCGAACCATACGATACACAACGATCTTGTTATTCCATCCTTAAGAGAAATCATTGACTTTCAGGCAAACAGAGCCAAAAAAGATATTCCACAAATGATTGCCAAATCATAAGAGAATTATACCAACCACCAATACCTACTAGATATCTATAAACAGAACCTGGGCTGAAGACCTTGGGGATTAGGTGAACACTTGGAGAACCGTCAATGGACGGTACCCATATGTAGGAAACATAGGTCGAATCTCGCAAAATGGACACAAGTCCGGTTTTATTTTTTCTGGTATATCCAGGGGTGCTTATTATGAGACTAACTTTTTCTTAAAAAATTCGCCCTGGAAACCCCCTTTTCATCCCTTTATAGGGGGTAATTTGTAGTTTTTGCGAAACGTAGCCCTTCCTGTACGTTTTGCAAAAAATTTACTAAATAGTAAAATGAAGAGGACTATATTTCCTACTATTTATTTCCCGAGAGCATATGTCTATCACCCACCGTTTAGCGGAGGTGGCGCCCCAAAGTTGAGAAATTTTTAAAAAAGATGTTTTAAAACAATATTTTTCCCTAACTGTAATAAAAATTAAGAAGAAACTCTGCGGTAATTAATCACAAATAAGTGGCTGATTTTTTGGTATAGTAATTTAAGGGCAATTGCAAATGTTTTAATTACAATGTGTTACATTTTAAAAAATCCCTTTTTATACCATTTGAACCGCCTATGCTAGAGTAAAAAAACTTTCAGCGATTATCCATGTACTGGTGTAATTTACACATTTCTATAATACACCCCATTTGTTTCCGGAATCTTTTACACACCATGCCCTTTATTAAATCATATATAATTTTGTGCGCGTTCTTATTATCCATGCATCGATACCAAAAGCGATTTCTTGATGCAACCCCTGTAGCGCAAAAAAAATAAAGGGGGGGGGGCTGAAAAAAAATTTCTTTTTTGCTTTTTGATCCATATGGACAGATGCTCCATCAAAAGGGTTTTTCATAAATATATATATGATTATTGCAAGATCTCTGCGGAAACTAACCCTATCCATGAAAATAAACTGCAGAAACTACCCCTATCCCTTGGAGAGTATGTTTGTACGATTTTCTCATTACCTATGAATTTTTTTAAAACAAAACTTATACAGAATTAAAGACTACACTATTTTCTGTACAAATAAGGTCCTAGGCATTTTTTTCGTATAAGCAACCGTTACGGCACAGTGGCGCCGTACACCTCAGAAATGCTTTGGCGGGCTCCAGTTTTTGTTTTTTTTTTCGTCACCTATTCATTTTATTGATAACGTATTTAGGGAAAATAAAAGAACACACTGTCAGCTACACATTATGACATGCATATTTTATTTTCTTTGAACCCTAAGCCACAGTGGTGGCCCAAAATCAATTTTTGATTGTTCCGGGAAAAATATGGGGGTGCATTATACAAAATGTAAATAACACCAGTACATCGATAATCGCTGAAAGTTTTTTACTCTAGCATAGGCGGTTCAGATGGTATAAAAAGGGAGTTTTTTAAAATGTAACACCCTGTAATTAAAAAATTTGCAATTGCCCTTAAATAAAACCTATACTAAAAAATCAGCCACTTATTTGTGATTAATTGCCGCAGGGTTTCTTCTTAATTTTCGTTACAGTTAGGGAAAAATAATTTTTTTTAAGCATCTTTTTTAAAAATTTGTCAACTTTGGGGCGCCACCCCCGCTAAACGATGGGTGATAGATATATGCTGTCGGGACATAAATAGTAGGAAATATAGTCCTATTAATTTTACTATTAAGTAATTTTTTTGTAAAACGTACAGGAAAGGCTACGTTTCGCAAAAACCACAAATTACCCCCTTTAAAGGGATGACAAAGGGAGTTCCGGGGCAAAATTTTTTAAGAAAAGTTAGTCCCATAATAAGCAGCCTTGATATACCAGAAAAAAAAAATAAAACCGAACTTGTGTCCACTTTGCGAGGTTCAACCTTTGTTTCCTACACTATATCTAGTCTTATAAAATCCTAATGCGACAAGGCAGTTTTCCGGAACGGTTTCGATATGTAAACATTGAATGACCTTTTAAACGTCATTTTATTTTGTTATATGTATCTTTTTTATAACAGCTGCAGAATGACTGAATCGAATTAGCAAATTTCTCGAATCAGAATCGAATTAGCTGCTAGTGAGAAAATGTGATGACATTGTAAAGAAAATACTAAAAACAACAATGTTATTGTCAGTAGTAATAACCCAAGGACATTGATAATTGTTCGAAAAAATTTTATAACAGATTTCGAAAGCTTGTTGCTTGGAAACAGACCGACGCCGTAGGCGGAGGTCTGTTGCCTGTAAGCAACAAGCTTGAGAAAGTTGTTAAAACATTTTTGAGCATTTATCAATGTTCGAGGGTTATTCGGATAGAAAATTTTTTGCTGGTTATGAAAAAAAAATACAGAGCAGAAACAATTTATTTAAATGTGCAATTAACAAAGGAACAATTAGAAAAATTTAATGAAGATCCAGACATGTTAGTTTCTATAACTGATGAAGATGTATTTCCACTACGCATGCTGTTAATAATTTTATTATGATGTTCTTCGTCAATGTTCAAGTACGGTTTTATTGAGTTAATTATATTGAGTAAACAGTATTCTTTGGTAAATTTGATTCGATAATTTCATTAATATTCTCATCAGTATTACAACCAAATCGTGACATTTTGAAATATTGAATATTTGAAATGTCAAAATCGAAATGAAACGAAATGTAGGTATCCATAGCTACATGATTGAGTGAAAACAGCCCATGGGATCTGTTTTCAGTATAATGTTGGTTTTATTGGTTGTATTCAATCAGATGACCACAAATTAATTGATTTCATTGGATTTCTAATTGAGCAAAAAATTTTCATATATACAGTTATATACTCCTTTAGATTTACGCCACTAAAACTGCGGCTAACTTCGAGTCTATTTACTTTCTCGTAAAATACATCCTTTTGTCGCTTTGTTTGATCTTTAAGGTGATCGGTACAAATTTTCGGCTTCAATGCTTATAAATGGGATTTATTTTTTTCGAATCCTGAGAAAACTAATAAGTATTTTTGAAAAATTTAAACGCAGAATGAAAGATTACGTTATAAGCGAGAGCCGAAAATCCCTGAAAACTTATATTATAATGTTTATTTTAATAAGTTACATGGGTGAAAAAACTATTTTTATTCATTCTAAGGGACTTTCGGCCGTCAGTAATAAAGTAATCTTTCATTCTGCTTTTAAATTTTTCAAAAATATTTATTACCTTCCTCAGGATCTGAAAAAAATACTTTTTGAAAATTTTGACAGGCGTCAAAATTTTGTATTTTGTTCCTTCTCCTTAAATTTATAATTATTAAGATGTACTGCATTAATGCATAAACTTGAATTTTCAATTTTATCGCAGAGAAAATGTTAAAAAGTAGTTTTTATTATTGTAAGTAAACGATGTTTTAAAATAATTTTTAATTTTAATAGTTATTTATGATATAAGTATTAAAAGTACACGTTTAAGGCACGCATGTGAAAGTTTGCAAAATAAGCGAAAGCGAGTTCTGCAATTCACATGAGTGCCTTAAAAATGTACTTTTTAACACTCATATCATACAATATTTTTTCTACAAACGTAATTACAGGACAATATCTACAAAAACGTTTACTTGAACTTGACTGACATTCCATTTTTATATTTTTTTGACATTACATCAAAATTGCCTATACGGTCAATACGAATTGCAGTGCCATAAAAATTTTAAAGCACTAGTGCCTTAAAGTAGCATTTTTAACGCACGTGTGGAGTGCTAAAAATTGCATTTTTAACACGGTTGTAGAAAAACATATTTTCTGTATATTAATTTTCGATATTGTCATAAATACAGATATTCTTGAGCAAGGAGCACATTTTTTGCATACTTTCTATACAACTAATAAAATTTGATATGTGATGGGATATTGTAAAAATCTTCTTCCTCAGGCTTCTCGAGTTGTAAAGTAAAAAAAACATAAAAAAATAATAGTCAGAAATAAATGGACGGTATCAGATAAAATTGACATCATAAAAAATTGAAGGAATCAGAAAAAAATGAAAGGTGTGAGAACAAATTGGAAGATGATACGATAAAAATAGGAGGATGCCACAAAAAATTGAGTGCAGTGACTATAGAAGGCAAAATCACTAGAATCTTATAATGGTAGGGGAGCCCAAGCAGGGATTTTTGCAGTTACTCGAATGCGTCATATTATCATATGGGGAGAAACCTGGTACCCTGCAGATGTACCTCTACCATTATATTGACTCTTAACACAGGGAATTTCGTTAAGAGGAAACAGTAGCGATCAACAGGTAGCCAAAACGCGTTCCAAGATTGCGGCTGTAATTTTGAATATTTTTTCGAGATATTTGGCACACGTATTCGTAATATAATTAAGAATGGCGGTACAGAGCCCAATTTGAAAAATATATTAATATGTGGAAATTACTCTGTAACTAAATACAATATTAAAAAAACGACCCTGTACCGCCATTAAGAAGAACAAAAAAATACACTTTCTTCAAATAACCTTTTTTATCCGATGCCTAGATTTTGTGTCATTTTGGAACTACTAATGAAATAAAAAATTTTAGTAGTTCCAAAATGACACAAAATCTAGGCATCGGATAAAAAAGTTTATTTGAAGAAAGTGTATTTTTTGTTCTTCTTAATGGCGGTACAGGCTCGTTTTTTTAATATTGTATTTAATTACAGAGTAATTTCCACATATTAATATATTTTTCAAATTGGGCTCTGTACCGCCATTCTTTATTATATTACGAATACGTGTGCCAAATATCTCGAAAAAATATTCAAAATTACAGCCGCAATCTTGGAACGCGTTTTGGCTACCTGTTGATCGCTACTGTATCACCTTAAGGGGGCCCGAAAAAAATATATCCTTAAAAATACTCGAAATTGTCAGATTAAGATAAGGTAAGTTAAGTACATGCAACAGAGTGTATATTTCAACAATCTGACAATTTGAGCGGAGTGTAAAGAAATGAGTGAGTCAAAAACTCCCACCATGCCAACTAGTCAAACCTGCGCTAATTGTTTAAAAGCGATCGACGACCGTGAACGTTCGGCCCTACAATGCGATGCCTGCAAAAGAGGAATTCACCTGGCATGTACCGAGCTTCTCCAAGATGATCGCATAACCAGATGTAAGGTGCGAGGCATTAAAATTATTTGTAACAGCTGCTCAAGCAATATTGAAGCGTTTTCAAATTTAAAATCCATTCTTAAGGAATATAATGATGATCTACAATTAAAAATTAGTCAAATAGATGAAAAGATCGCTGAAATTACAACGAAATTCAATGATCTAGAAATTAAATTATCATCTGCTGACCAACATTCGTCACCACAATTTGCTGAAAATATCGCCAATGAAGCCGTCGATCGTATTAATCGTGCCAAAAATGTTATTGTCAGAGGCGTACCAGAATCTACAGGTGATATTCAAACTAAAAAAGATGAAGACAAAAAATTTTTGGAGGAAATTTTGTCGGCTGTAGAATGTAATGCTACCCCGGTTACTTTCTTTAGAGTAGGCAAAGTTGGTGATAGATTTCCTAGAATGATTAAAATGGTAATGAATAATGAGTATGAAGCTAAGCAAATTCTACGAAATAAAAGGAAACTCTTAGAAAAAACAAAAACAAAAAATGTATCCATTGTTGACGATAAGACACCTATGCAAGTTAACTTTTTAAAAGAATTGCGATCTGAGTTAGAGACTAGAAAAGAAAACGGAGAGCAAAATTTAACAATAAAATACATACGTGGTATACCAAAAATCACTAATTTTCGACAATAATATTATAAAAACCTGCTTTTACGACTTAGTCCTGTCGCCAGGGGGGGTACAACGGCCTCGTTAATTCAGATGGACTTACCCAAGTTTTTTTTATGTATTTTGACCCGTAGAACACGAATTTTTTGGGTAACAGTTGATCCGGATGTCGATAAGATTGTTATAGACCAAGAACTTGAGGAATCAAATAACAGCGATTTTTGGCAAAACAAAACAATATTTTGTATTTTTTGGGTCATTTTAAGCAAAAAATATTTCTACAAGTTTTTTAGTAGGATGCACAGTTTTCGAGATAAACGCGGTTGAACTTTCAAAAAATCGAAAAACTGCAATTTTTAAACCCGAATAACTTTTGATTAAAAAATAAAATAGCAATTCTGCTTAGCGCCTTTGAAAGTTCAAGTCAAATTATGTCGGTTTTGATTATTTGCATTGCTAAAAATTTATTGTGTTATTGTTAAACAAAGCTACAAACAACTAGTGCGTGAGTGATGTTTCTATGATTTCTCATTTAAAATCGAACGAGTAGGTAGAATAGGTACTAGTGCAATCAAGACTATTTCTACGTTACATGCGTTAAAACACATGTAAAAGCACGGGAAACCCTACGTGTTTATAGCTTTGTTAAACAATAAAAAAATAAATTTTTACCAATGGAAATAACCAAAACCGATATAATTTGACTTAAACTTTTAAATGCGGTAAGCAGACTTGCTATTTTATTTTTTAATCAAAAGTTATTCGGGTTCAAAAATTGCAATTTTTCGATTTTTTTAAAGTTCAACCGCGTTTATCTCGAAAACTGTGCATCCTACGAAAAAACTTGTAGAAATATTTTTTACTTAAAATGGCCCAAAAAATACAAAATAGTGTTTTGTTTTGCCAAAAATCGCTGTTATTTGATTCCTCAAGTTCTTGGTCTATAACAATCTTATCGACATCCGGATCAACTGTTACCCAAAAAATTCGTGTTCTACGGGTCAAAATACATAAAGAAAACTTGAGTAAGTCCATCTGAATTAACGAGGCCGTTGTACCCCCCCTGGCGACAGGACTAACTGGCTCTGCTTTTATACCAATTTAGCGACATTGCATTCTAAATTTAATGAACTTTTATGTTATATTCAGGATTTTAAACCTAAAATAATATTAATCACCGAGACTTGGCTAACACAAAAAGATTCTGACAATTTATATACTATAGATGGATACTCTCTTTACAGATTTGATCGCAGCAATCGAAGAGGGGGAGGAGTGTGCATATACTTGTCATTAGATATTTCTGAGACTTTTTCTGTTGCTAATCTGGATGTTGTTGTACCTAACATTGAACTTTTATGTTTAAAAATTTCTCTTAATTCACTTGTTATTCACTTGGCGTGCATATATCGTCCGGGTAGTACTGTCCTAGAAGATGACCTAATCTTGATTGAAAAAATGGAACTCCTTTCAAACCTTGAAAACCTTGTCTTATTTGGTGATTTTAATTTTGCCGATATCTCTTGGCCTTTGACTATTGTAAGCAATGAACTAACAAATTCGAAAAACATTTTTACAAATTTTGTTCAAAGTTCTAATCTACACCAATTGATTACCAATCCAACTCGTTTCAGAATAAACAATTTGCCATCAACGTTAGATTTGATTTTTACAAATGATGACCAGTTGCTTACAGAACCGGTGATTCGCACTCCAGTGGGCAATTCTGATCATGTAGTTATCACGACAAACATACAGTTTCTTATGGAATATAATCATCTTTCTGAAAATACAGTTATACATGAAATAACAAATTTTGAAAACCTCTCTCTTCAATTGCGTGATGTTGATTGGCCGTTACTACTGGGAAGTCTAGAACATCCGGAAGAAGTTTGGAATAATTTCATAAACATCATTGACAACTACAAAAGACTCAACACTACAAAAAAAACTTACTATAGGAACAAACTTAAGCCATGGATTAACGGTGAATTGATATCACTTATAAGACACAAAAGAAAATTATGGCGAAAATACAAACGTACAGGTGATACACGTGACTTGCAAACTCACAAAAACTACACAGGAATACTAAAAAAGTATATCAACGAAGCCAGAATGGCATATGAAGAATCTATTGTAAGCTGCAACGACTCTAAAAAACTGTATAAATATGTTAGGTCTGCTATGTCTTCTAAAGTGTCCATTCCACTGTTAAAAAAGCATGATGAAACGATTTGTCAGAACACGTGTGAGGTCGCTAATATTCTCGCAGATACATTTTCTAAAGTTTTTGCTATTGAACCGTCTCAAAATCAGTTTCCTATAATCAGTAATCCACGAGTTATTCCCAAAATTGATTATATTGATTTTTCACCTGAAATCATTCAGCGCCATATTGACAAATTAAAAAACAACTCATCTCCAGGGCCCGATAAAATTTCTACATTATTTTTGAAAAAATGTTCAGATGTCCTCTCTGTTCCACTATCACTAATGATGCGTTCATCTTTTAATGCACACTCTTTGCCTTTAATTTGGAAAAGTACTTCGGTGACACCTATATTTAAAAAAGGGAATAAGTTAGATCCTAATAATTACAGACCAATAAGCCTTACACCTGTTATTTGTAAAGTTATGGAATCAATTATTACAGAGTGTCTTTCAGAATTTTTACTTCGAGAAAAAATTATTCCTCTACAACAACATGGCTTTGTGAAAAGTCGATCAACCATGACTAATTTACTGTGGTGTGTTAATGAGTGGACAGCAGCATTAGATAAAAAACGACCTGTGGATATAATATATTTAGACTTTGCAAAAGCATTTGATCGAGTACCAAGAAGAAAATTGATGTATAAACTAGAACATTTTGGCATTCGCGGACAACTTCTTGAGTGGATTAATGATTTTTTAACAAATCGGGAGTTTTGTGTTAGAGTTGGCAAGTCGCTGTCATCTAAAAAAACGGTTTTAAGTGGTGTTCCACAAGGATCTGTTTTGGGTCCACTTCTATTTGTGTTGTATGCTAGTGATCTTGAATCTCATATCAAATCTAGGAAAGCTTTCTACGCAGACGATACAAAAATATTTGCTGACCCACTCTTGAATGGGCAAGACTTACAAAGTGACTTAGATTCGATCTTCAAGTGGTGTTCGGATTGGATGTTACCTCTAAATAGAGATAAGTGTGTGGTTTTACATTTGGGAAAAAATAACCCTCGTTTGTCTTACTCGATAGATGGGCATTTACTGGATACTGTGGAATCATATAGTGACCTTGGTGTAACAATTACTGAAAATTTGAGTTGGTCGGAGCATATTTCAAACGTTACTAAAAAAGCGAATAGTAAGTTATACCTACTTAGTAAGACTTTTACAAAAATATCATTTTCAGGTTCTATTCGTTTGTATAAAACTTATGTCCGACTCCTACTGGAGTACTGTGGAACGGTTTGGTGCCCAGAATTAGTGCGCGATAGAACTCTTCTCGAAAATATTCAAAAGAAGGCCACCAGACTATGTTTCAAACGAAGAAGGCCAGATTACCAACAAAGACTTTCTTTAGCCGGGTTATCAACTTTTGAAGCTCGTCGACTCCGTGGTGACTTAATCATCACCTTCCGAATTTTAAAGTATGGATATGGAGATTTGCAACACTTGTTTATTTTAGACGATCACAGCAGACTACGTAGACATAGTTTGAAAGTGAAGAAGGAACCCTTTTCGTCGATAAAGCGCCAACATTTTCTGTGTAATCGCATTTTTAGTATATGGAACAGTCTCCCAACGGAAATTATAAATTCTCCATCTATTAATGTTTTCAAAAACCAACTAGACAGTTATATGTTTGTAGACTGATCAGTGTTGTGCACAATCTATTAGTCTATAGTTTATTTGCGAAGCTAATTTTTGTAATGTAGGTACTATTTCATTTTTCTTGTAAATGGGCCCATAAGGACCCATAAGGTCTCCATGACCCCAGCCCTTATTTCTATGTAATAATAATAATAATAATAATAATAAAAAATTTCACAAAAAAGCGAATATTTCGCGAAATGACCGTCACATCGAAAAACTACAAAATACGTCTTCAATATTTTTCAAAAATCTATCGAACGGTACTAAACATGAGCCCCCACAGAGAGAGGTGGGGGTAAATTTAAAATTTTAAATACAATCCCCGCGATATTTCGCAAAATTAACATCAGATCGAAAAACTGCAAAATACACTTTCAAAATGTTTTTGAAAAATCTATCGAATGGTACCAAACACGACCCGCCACGAAGGTGGGGTGGGGGGTTACTTTAAAATCTTAAATAGGACCCCTAATTTTTATTGCAGATTTTGATTCTTTACATAAAAATAAGCAACTTTTATTCGAGAGATTTTTTAGAATTATGGATAGATGGCGCTATAATCGTAAAAAACGATTGTTGGAAATGGAAAATTAAATTAAAAAATAGAAAGTCCCCACTAAAATTGAACATTGTACTTAACTTTTTTGGTTTTAAGACCTAATAATCACAACCCAATAGGTCCCCATAACGCTCGAGTGACTGCAAATTTAGCATACTTTGCTCCCCTACCATAACTAAATATAAGTATATAAATAAAAATATATAAGTTTAATATAAGTTTAATATGTTACGAAATCATACATTGTTGCTATTACAAAAATAACGCTAGGCCGTCCGCACATAGGTCGATCGAAGACACGTCTCGAAGTTCGCGCATCTTGCTCGTCTTGTACGAACCCTATGGCACAAGCGATTGCTCTCCGCACACTTGTGTGCTCAGTTTGCTCACATCTTCTAACCAGGAAGAACGCACTTTTTATGTATTATCCAAATAAAAAATAAAAACGAGTGTTTCAATCTGTAAAATGTACGGTATTGTTACATTCTTCGTTTAATGGGTATACATGGGTATACATTATACAGTAGTTGAAGGTATTTTTCTACTACCCCAACGAATCTTATAATAAACACCTAAAAAAAATAGTTCACTGTGTTCAGAATTTTACATTACAAACCATATATTTCCACAAAGCTACTAGCACTAAAATCAACGAACATAACATTCACCGATCGTAAAAAAATTAAAATTGAATTTAGCGCAAAAAATCAACAAAAAACGAGGGAAACAAATCAAATAAACTTCCCTCCATGAATGGAGACGTGCGTCGCACTCGAACTTTTTCATGCGCTACCGGTCGCAAGAGACGAGAGTCGTACAAGACGAGGAGATTTGCAATCAAAAACGCTCCGTCTACGGAGCTCAATGCCACAGGAACTTAAGCGGCGGGGAGAGATCTACGCGACTCGAATCGAGTCGAGTACTTCGAGCGTCGACCCATATGCGGACGGCCCATATTCTGGCCTTCTTCGTTTGAAACATAGTCTGGTGGCCTTCTTTTGAATATTTTCGAGAAGAGTTCTATCGCGCACTAATTCTGGGCACCAAACCGTTCCACAGTACTCCAGTAGGAGTCGGACGGCCATAAGCGACCCATAATGTCAATATCGTGTATAAAGTTCTGAGTTTTAGTTCATTTGGTTTTCTTGTCTGCATGCCGTATTACTTGAAACTTCTGTGTAATAGCACCATCACAGTTGACCTGGACAGTGTCATGATTATGACTTTTGTAAATATATATAGTGCTTCCAGAGGTATACAAGGTAGCCCTGCACTGCAATTTTTTATGCCAACGACATCTCCATCTCGTTCTTTTCGGTTCTTGAAGATGTATATGGTACTCATAGTTATCCATAATTAGCCTGGGATATTTTAAAGCTTTTTCAAAGTAAACAGTAACAAATTCCCCTAAAACATTTTATTTTATTATCACTAAGTACATATTATTGTTTTCGTTGAAAAACATTGTGTGCTATATAAGGAATCAGAAAAAAATGGATGGTGTGAGAAAAAATTGGAAGATGATACTTAAAATAAAAATAGGAGGCTGCCCAAAAAATTGAGTGCAGTGACTGTAGAAGGCAATTGATTGTATTCACCGTAGCATGGCGACAGCAAAATCACTAGAAACTTATAACTAAATATAAATATTTAAATAAAAATATATAAGTTTAATATATTACGAAATTATACATTGTTGCTATTACAAAAATCACGTTGGGCTGCCGGCCGCCCGACATGGGTCGATCGAAGACACGTCTCGAAGTTCGCGCGTCTTGCTCGTCTTGTACGAACCCTGCGACACAAGTGATTGCCCTCCGCACACTAGTCGACTAGTCAATTCAGTTCATAGATAAGGTATATATAAGTAGAATAGATAGGCAACTCTTTAATACGTAAAATTGCAATGTATACAGCGCCCTCTGTCCGGTTTAGTCATGAACTAAATGGACAATAGCGGGAATTTTAAATGTTCAAATAAGCTTTGTTGCTAATTATTGTAGTAAAACAAGATTCTATAACATAATGCAAATTATAAAAATAATCGACAATTGTTTCTTACATTAGCGATTATTTTTTGTAATTTGCATTTTATTTTGGAGTATTTTACTGCAATTATAAATATAGTTCATACAATGGGAAAGGTAGAAAAACAAAATTAAAAAATTAAAATATTTATTTAAAAAATTAACGGCACAATTTACAGGAAAGTACCAAAATTAAAGCTCATAATAAAATTAAAATATTTCCAGTATCTTTTTGTAACATTACCGAGTTTATAAACACATCAATCCTGACATTAAGGCAGCGCCGAAATTAACACAAAATTTTTAAATTACATGTAACCCAAAAGAATATTCCTTACTTCTCAGTCCTGTTTGGTACACAGCATTTAAACACCATTGATTCAAAAATTTGCACACAAACTGAATATTTTACTTTATAGTAAGAGAACAAAAGTCTTTGTTATATATAGCTAATCTATAAGTAAAAAGTAAGAAAACAATTTAATAAAATAAATCCAAACACGTATGTAAACAAACAACGATGTCATCAGATGCCATTGACAAGACAAAATAAAATGACATTTCTGCACAGCGTTGCCACATTTTATTTAGAAAATCTACTGTAAGTCTGTAAGTTTAGCTAAAATCTACTAAATCAAAAACTAAAATATACTATAAAACTTTATTAACGTATTTGTATATAATTTAGGACTTTTTATAATAAAAACAACAGCTGACTAACTAGAAATTAATATAATATGAATATTTGTAAAAAAACCAAACTTTTTAGATTTTAACTGGGAAAAAACTATAATTAATTTTTATCAGTTTCATATTTAATATTTGTATATAATATTTTTTCATCCACTGATTTCTGCATGTCAGGATCAAATTCTTCACACAATTCTTTCGCATTTTACATTGGAAACACGTAAACACAACATTTTTTGTTTTGCAAAGTTACATATGCTTAGATATTTTAGTTTTCCATCGTTAGCTTCTAATAGGCTCACCGAATGCCATAACTCTTCAATAACACCTGATATACTGCTTGCACTGCTACTTGAAATCTGCAAGTTTGTTGAAACTGCACCAGAATCCAGTTTCATTTCTCTGTAAAGGCCGCGTCCCACCATCAAATAATTTGATCAAACTGGTTTGAGCAAACTGAAAGTGACAGTTAGTGACGTCACATCCTGAGTGTTAATTGTGGATAATAATGAAAAATTTTAATTTTAAATAAAGTACAAACAAGTTAGACAACTCAATTCAAAAAATTTGATCAAACTAGACTGATAGTGAGAGCACAGATTTTTAGAATTTAAAAAAAACTGCAATTGTGACGTCACTTTGACGTACTTCCCGAGTTTGCTTAAACTGTTTGGTCAAATTATTTGATGGTGAGACGCGGCCTTTATATTCATCATCTACGTCCTGAATCTTATTTTCGGTAATGACATTGGGAAATTGTAACAAAATGTCTGAAAACTAATTTAGAAATGGGGTAAATACTATAAAAAGCAAATTTTATTTCAGCCATAACAAAATGTTGAAATATACCAAAAATTTACTAAAAAATACTAGAATTTTTTAAACAATATCAAAAATCTACCAAAAAAGTAGAAATCTACTAAATGTGGCAACGCTGTTGCAGTTTCTGCAGATGCGGTGACATGCGCATTTGGAAAAGTCTTTAGTGGCGCCACCTTTCCGGTTTAGTCAAGAATTACAGAGAATGAACCGTAATTGCCATTAAGGATAATAGTGCATGATTCAGTTTGCTCACATCTTCCAACCAGGAAGAACGTACTTTTTATATATTATCCAAAACGACTATTTCGATTTGTAAAATGTACGGTATTGTTACATTTTTAGTATTATAATGTGTATACAATGGGCATTATACAATTGAGGGCATTTTTATACTTCCCCAACGAATTTTATAATAAACACCTAGAAAAAAAAAGTTTAATGTTTTCAGAATTTTATATTAAAAAACCATATATTTCCACAAAGCTACTAGCACTAAAATCAACGAACATAACATTCACCCATCGTAAAAAAACTAAAATTTAATTTAGCGCAAAATCAACAAAAAACGAAGGGAGCAAATAAAATAAATCCATGACTGGAAACGGGCGTCCCACTCGAACTTTCTTATGCTATACCGGTCGCAAGGCACGAGAGTCGCACAAGACGAGGAGATTTGCAATCCAAAACGCTCCGTCTACGGAGCTAAATGCCACAGGAACTTAAGTGGCGGGGAGCAATCTACGCGACTGGAGTCGAGTACTTCGAGCGTCGACCAATATGCGGACGGCCTTAATGTCAATATCGTGTATAAAGTTCTGAGTTTTAGTTCATTTGGTTTTCTTGTCTGCATGCCGTATTACTTGAAACTTCTGTGTAATGGCACCATCACAGTTGACCTGGACAGTGTCATGATTATGACTTTTGTAAATATATATAGTGCTTCCAGAGGTATACAAGGTAGCCCTGCACTGCAATTTTATGTGCCAACGACATCTCCATCTCGTTCTTTTCGGTTCTTGAAAATGTATATGGTACTCATAGTTATCCATAATTAGCCTGGGATATTTTAAAGCTTTTTCAAAATAAACAGTAACACATTCCCCTAAAACATTTATTTTATTATCAGTAAGTACATATTATTGTTTTCGTTGAAAAACATTGTGTGTTATATTTATTTTTACATTAAAAAAATCAAAGTAAGATAGACACCACTATTATTGCTGTTTTTATCATAGTTGTCTATAGCACCTAATACCACACGAATGATGAAATTATAACGCCAAATTTTATTATTGTTACCTGAATTTGACCTAATTTACCATAATAAGGTTAATACTTAATATTGATAAATTAACATAAAATATTTTGAAGAGCTTAAAATGGACTGAAGTAAAACGAGTAATAAAATCGATTTGCTAATCTGAGACAAAACTGTCTAGTGACGTTGGTAATTTACTTTTTGGGAAGTTAGGTTGCTAGAGGTGACTGGAAATTACTACACAACTAAACATACCTACTCATAGCCAATATTATTAATAGTAAACACAGACATAAATAACATAAACCTTACGCCAATCAATACATATTTATTTACACCATTATAATGTATTGATAAGAAATGAGAAAATTATTTATTGTACAAAATAAAAATATTTTGTAGAAATAAATTTCACAAAATTTTATGAGATTAGTAGACACTCCCACTATTTCTAATAATTCTTCTTTTTTTAATGAAAGATTAAGTTGATTTGAGCAGTTAATAGTGTGAGGTAGGAATTTTTGTGTTGTATGTTTCCTATTCCGAATGTGTCAAAATGAATCTCGACTGAGCGAATTCAGTATAGCATAAGTCGCAAAAGGGATGTCAAAACACCGATATGAAAGTCACATCAAGAAATAATATCCTGAAGAAACTGACAGATACTGTCTATCCAAAGTCAATTGAAAATTTAAATTTTACAAGGAGGTTCAAATATATTATCTAACGGATCTGTTTTATTACACGAAGCACTGTATGCATCGTAACCAACCTATACAAAATATAACCAACGTTTCATGTAGAAAACAGATCTGTTAAATAATACATTAATTTCAAACCTCCTTGTAAAATTTCTATTTTCAATTGACTTTGGATAGACAGTACTCTGAACTGAACTTGGAGTGCTCATTCATTAACAAGGCATCTCGTAACGCGACAGTTCGTAACCTAACAAATGGTAACGGACAATTCGTAATGGCGACAGTTTCTAACTATATATATTCGTAAAGTCAAAACTGAATTATCTTTTATTTTTGTTAACGTGGAAACTATTTTTATTACAGTTACAATTAAAATTACCTTTATCAATTTAACGAACCAGCATCAGGATAATCATTTTCATCACATTTTATATTTCGTGGAGAAATAAATTTTTAAAATTATGTTTAAAATAAATATAAGTTAGCAATGCAAATTGCTTTAATTATAATAGTAAATTCATTATTATCAAACTGTTTTTATTTGTTTCATTATTTTTAACATTTAGTTTTTACCTTTAAAATGATAATTCAAGGTAAAAAAAAATTAAAATTCTTTAGTTGTCATATTAACAATAGTATGTATATGCAAAAAGAAAGTTTAGAGATATGGTGCTACCGTCGAATGCTGAAGATAAGTTGGGTTGAAAGAGTTACAAACTTTGAAGTAATACGAAGGATAGGAAAAGACCCAAAAATTGTGTTAACGATAAAACGAAGAAAACTCGAGTATTTGGGTCACCTGATGAGAGGTCATAATTACGCATTACTTCAAAATATAATGCAAGGAAAAATAGAAGGAAATGGAATCCAGCCGTAGAAGAATGTCATGGTTGCGTAATTTGAGAGAGTGGTTTGGCTGCACCATTAATGAACTCTTTAGGTCAGCTGTAAACAAGATCCCCACTCCAATCTATGATATCTACTCATCGCAGAAAAAGTTTTAACTAAGATCAGAAGAGCTATAGCCACAGAGGCCGAGAAAGAAAACAAGCCAAAGACCATCGTTATAGACGGAGAGGCAGCGCTGAAAAATCTATTTGAATTTACTAAAGCTAGATTTTTCACAGTTGATTACTGTGAGTGTGTAGAGAAACATACTGCGGTCGGTCAAGCGAAACGTAGAACAGGGGTTACTGAGAGGGTATCAAAGTTGTTTTCCTACGAAGGTAATTATTTCCATTTACTAAGGCTGAAAATCAGTACACACGTTCTAAATTAAATATAAATACAAGTTATTATAGTCGGTCAGCTGTATGACGGGACAGAGCCGGTCGGTTGGCCCCAATAGTCTATTGAAGAAATGAAGCATTTTGGCTCGCAATTTTTTCGTCCATCATGGATTTACTTGAAATTTTCACAAAGGGTAGGGAATAGTCCCAGGATCATTTTCTATATCATGCCGCTATCATACGCTAAAACCTTAGGGGTGGTTGGCACCCCATCTCGGGGGTGGGAATTTTTTATTACATTTTAACCATGTAATTCGATGCAAAAAGTGATTCTAAAAAAAATGTTTTTTACAATTTCTCTGTAAAACTAATATTTTTCGAGTTATTCGCACTTGAAAATAACAGTTTTTTGACGAAAAAAATCAACTTTTTTAGAGGGTTTTTTAAAAATACCTCGAAAAATATGCATTTAATCAAAAAAACTGTAGATATCAAAATTGTATCTTTTAGTAATACAAACCAAATTATTTTACAATAATATCTTTAAGACTAATACAAACCGAGATACGGCATGTTAAAGGTTAGCTTTTTTCGTCAAATGCATAATTTGAAATATTCAAAGCCAAATAATGGGAAAAATTTGCATTTTTCCAGGAAAACTTCAAGAATCTTTTTTCAAGTATAAAATTAGACCTTTAAAAAAATAATAAAAAGTTTCTAGCATGAAAATTAAGCGACAATAAAAAAAATGTCGGTACCTGCTTTTCTCTATAAAATAATCAGTGAAAACAATCCCCTAACTACCTTCCTAATTCAAAATTGGTATTCACCTTTCTGTAGTTCCTTTTATATTTATATTATCAATACGCTCAAGGAGTTTGACCTATTTAAAATGCCTAATTTTGGAAAAATATTATATCTCACTGTGTACTGACTTTCAGCCTTAGTAAATGGATTTAATTACCTTCGTAGGAAAGCAACTTTGATACCATCTCAGTAATGAGACCCCTCAAAAATGATTTTGTAGGATTTTTAAAGAGCTATAAGACTGTGTGAATTAAATTCCGTAAGATGCCTTAGTTTTTAATTGGGGCGGGTTTAAAGGGCTCGAATAAGGGGGTGTTTGCTGGTAAATAGAGGTTTTAAACAGCTATATCTGGCTAACTATTCACTGTAATGAAAATCTATGCACAGGGTAATTTTAGTCATTAAAAAAACTAATTGAACAAGTCTCTAGATTCCAATATCTGGGAATCGAAATATGTAGTTATGGAGATGTTAAAGAGAGCGTCTGAAAGCAAGTAAATAAAGCCAATTACGTGACAGGATGTCTGAGGGATGTCATCTGGAGAAACAAAGATATGAGGCTGGAAGGGAAAGTACGCATAGACAAATCATGTGTAAGACCGATCATGACGTACGCGATAGAAACAAGATGTGACACAGCAGAAACCAAGAGGATACTGAGAACATCAGAAATGAGAACGTTGAGGTCAATAACTGGGAAAACACTGAGAGACAGAATACCGAACGGCAGAATAAGAGATCTCTGTAACATACAAGATATAGTACGGTGGGGAAGACAGAGACGACGAGAGTGGAATCAGCATGTGACGAGAATGGACAGCGAGAGAATAGCCCGTATAGCCAGGGATTCGAAGCCAACAGGCAAGCGACCAATAGGAAGGCCCTTTAAAAGGTGGCGAGACAGCTGGAAGTCAACATCACAGCTACGAATACAAGTGCAAAATCGGTAAGGAACAGGCCAAGAGGCCTATTATAAGAAGAAGAAGAAGAAGAAGAAGAAGAAGAAAAGCTAACATTTAGTAGTACATAATTTTTTTCATATCTTCAGTATTTTTGGAGATATTTTGAAGTAAAAGGTGAAAAATACCAAATTGCAAACAATCAATTTTTCTTTAAACTCCAATTTTTCCAAAATTAGGCATTTTAAATAGATCAAACTCCTTGAGTGTATTAATAATATAAATATAAAAGGAACTACAGAAAGATGAAGACCAATTTTGAATTAGGAAGGTAGTTAGGGGGTTGTTTTCATTGATTTTTTCGTAGAGAAAAGCAGGTACCGACATTTTTTGTAAGTCGCTTAATTTTCATGCTAGAAACTTTTTTATTATTATTTTTTAAAGGTCTAATTGTATACTTGAAAAAAGATTATTAAAGTTTTCTTCGAAAAATGCAAATTTTTCCCATTATTTGGCTTTGAATATTTCAAATTATGCATTTGACGAAAAAAGCTAACCGGTATGTTATACCGTGTATGCCGTATCTCGGTTTGTATTGGTCTTAAAGATATTATAGGAAAAGAATTTGGTTTGTGTTACTAAAAGATACAATTTCGATATCATCAGTTTTTTTTATTTAATGCATATTTTTCGAGGTATTCTCAAAAGACCCTCTAAAAAAGTCGACTTTTTCGTCGAAAAACTGTTATTTTCAAGCGCGAATAACTCGAAAAATATTAGTTTTACGAAGAAAATGTAAAAAACGTTTTTTTTCTTAGAATCACTTTTTCCATCGAATTACATGACTAAAATGTAATAAAACATTTCCACCCCCCGAGATGGGGTGGCAACCACCCCCAAGGTTTTAACGTATGATAGCGGCATGATATATAAAATGATCTTTTGACTATTCCCTACCTTCCGTGAAAATTTCAAGTAAATCCATGCTGGACGAAAAAACTGCGAGCCAAAATGCTTCATTTCCTCAATTGACTATTGGGACCGACCGACCGGCTCTGTCCCGCCATACAGCTGACCGACTATAATAACTTTTATTTATATTTAATTTAGGATGTGTGTACTAATTTTCAGCCTTAGTAAATGGAAATAATCACTTTCGTAGGAAAGCAACTTTGATACCCTCTCAGTAACCCCTGTTCTACGTTGCTCTTGACCGACCGCAGTATGTTTCTCTACACACTCACAGTAATCAACTGTGAAAAATCTAGCTTTAGTAAATTCAAATAGATTTTTCAGAGCTGCCTCTTGGTCTATTACTCTCTGCTTCATAATTCTGAACAACCCATCCGACTTCTTCAATCAAAGATGACTTCTATGAACAACTAGAAAGAATACTGGAGAGAATCTAAACAAAACATATTGATAATCTGTAGAGACGCAAAAATTGGCAAACAACCTAACCTAAGACCGACTAGAGGAAACACATCTCAAACAATCTCAAATACCTAAACGATAACGGCTGATAATGCCTGGTAGAATTAGCATCCGCTAACAATATGCTTGTAAAGTCTGGTAAGGATCGTAAAGATTTTCTTTAGATAAGATTGTGAAGTTTCATTAAAAATGTAATTCGTATTGGTAAATTGATTGAAATACGATCTAGTCCTGTCGCCAGGGGGGGTGTACAACGGCCTCCTTAATTCAGATGGACTTACTTAAGTTTTTTATGTATTTTGATCCGTAGAACACGAATTTTTTAGGTAATAGTTGATCCGGGTGTCGATAAGATTGTTATAAACAAAGAACTTGAGGAATCACATAACAGCGATTGTTCGCAAAACAAAACATTTTTTTGTATTTTTGGGGTCATTCTAAGCAAAAAATGTTTTTACAAGTTTTTTCGTAGGATGCATAGTTTTCGACATAAACGCGGTTAGAATTTCAAAAAATCGAAAAATTTCAATTTTTGAACCCGAATAACTTTTGATTAAAAAATAAAATAGCAATTCTGCCTACTGCATTTGAAAGTTCAAGTCAAATTCTATCGGGTTTGACTATTTTCATTGCTAAAAATTAATTTTTTTATTGTTAAACAAAGCTATAAACACATCGTGCTTGAATGATGTTTTCAATGCATTTCTAATTTAAAATCGAACGAGTAGACATGCATACAGACAATTTCTACGTAGATTACGTACAATAAAACGCATGCATTAGGCACGGGAAACACTATGTGTTTATAGCTTTGTTTAACAATAAAAACATTAATTTTTAGCAATGCAAATAATCAAAACCGATAGAATTTGACTTGAACTTTCAAATGTAGTAAGCAGAATTGCTATTTTATTTTTGAATCAAAAGTTATTCGGGTTCAAAAATTGCAATTTTTCGATTTTTTGAAAGTTTAACCGCTACGCATTCTTTGCTTAGAATCGCCCAAAAAATAGAAAAAAAATGTTTTGTTTTGCGAGAAATCACTGTTATGTAATTCCTCAAGTTCTTTGTTTATAACAATCTTATCGACATCCGGATCAACTGTTACCCAAAAAATTCGTATTCTACGGGTCAAAATACATAAAAAAACTTGGGTAAGTCCATCTGAATTAAGGATGTCGTTGTACCCCCCACCCCCCTGGCGACAGGACTAATCGTTTTTTATTATTAACTATACCTTATAACTAAATATAAGTATTCGAATAAGAATATATAAGTTTATATGTTTAATATACCTATAACGACATTATACATTGTTGTTAAATCACGTTAATGTTAATATTGTGTGTAAAGTTCTGAGTTTTCTTTCATTTGGATTTCCTTTCTGCGTGCCGTATTACTTGAAATTTCTGTGTAATGGCACCAGCACAGTTGACCTGGGCAGTGTCATGATTATGACCTTTGTAAACATATATAGTGCTTCCAGAGGTATACATGGCAGCCCTGCAATGCAATTTGTTGTACCAACGACATCTCCATCTCGTTCTTTTCGGTTCTTGGTAATGTATCTGGTATTCGTAGTTATCCATAATAAGCCTGGGATATTTTAAAGCTTTTTCAAAATAAACAGTAACAAATTCGCCTAAAATATTTATTTTATTATCATTAAGTACTTACATATTATTTTTTGGCTGAAAAACATTTTGTATTATATTTAAACTTAAAATGTGTACCAGACAATAATATGAAAAATCAAATAAGCTAATGGTAGGAGAGGTTAAGCGGGGATTTTTACAGTTACTCGAGTGCGTTAGAAAATCACATGGGATGAAACCTTGTTCCCTGTAAATGTACCCCTACCATATATGGACTCTTAAGAGTTCGTTAAGAGGGGTCCAAAAATATATCCTTAGAAGAACTCGAAATCGTCAAATTAAGATAAGGTAAGAACACATTCGCGAACACGCTTCACATGTAGACACGTCTTCTTATGGAGTAAGTGTCTGCATACGCATTCGTGTCCGTGAATGTGATAAACCTAAATGTGAATGTTTAAAGACCTAAAACCAAGTGTACTCACTTGTTTGCTAATTAATTTCTGCAGGTCTACGCCATTTTTTGCTTCATCTCCTAACGAGCAACAATGGATACTGCGGTTTAATACATCAATTTATAATATTAACGTGTATGCGTGTAGGCACCACGTCAGTAAAGACCCGTTCGATAAAGAGTAACTTTATTGACTTGGTACATAAATAACTATTTATTGCCTAGTAATTGGATTTATTTATTTACCAGCATTTTCTTGTAGTTCCTTCTCCTATCGGAGGTTGGCTATCATCACAGCTATCCATATCTTATTGGTGGCTGTTCTGAAAATATCTACTGAACTGCAACTATCCCACTCTCTTAGGCTTCTCAGCTAGGAAATTCTTCGTCTGCCTATGGATCTTTTACACTTAATTTTACCTTGCATTAAGTCCTAATATCCATATTTCGCACCTCTGGTAATGTGGCCTAAATATTTCAATTTTCTTGTTTTGATGTTCTTTATGATTCGCAATCCTCTGGTATCCATCTTAACACTTCTGCATTTATAACTCATTGGATCCATGGTATTCTCAAAATCCTTCTATAGCACCACATCTCAAATGCTGCCGACTTCTTTATATAATCCAGTTTAACTGTCCAGCTTTCCATTCCATACAACAAAGAGAGCACGTAGTATCCTAAGGCTCTTATCCTCAGATCCAGAGGAAAGTCCCGATTAACAAACATTTTTTCATTTTTATTAATATTGTCTTGCAATTTCAATGCATGTCCTGATTCCTCTACCTGCATCGTTGTTTTTATTTACCGAAGTTCCCAGTTATTCACTCTTTCTACTTGTTTTCCCTCGATATCTAGCCTTCCTATAGTATGCTGCTTAGAAATAATCATGAACTTGGTTTTCTTAACGTTAATTTGTAGTTAAATATACATGGACACAAAATACCCGAGGGCTGAAATCAATCATAGACTATACAATCATAAGACAAAAGACTAAATTGATTGTACAGGATGTGCGGGTATATAGAGGAGCCACTTGCGGCAGTGACCACCATCTATTAAAAACAAAGCTCACAATAGGAATAGATAGAGCAAGAGATTTAAAAGAAGCTGCAGCGGAAATAGAAAAATTAACAGAAAAGAAATACAACCTAAACAGCTTAGAACAAGAAAGCGTGAGGGATTTATACAGGAGTAGATTAGATAAAAAGTTAGAAACCATGCAATTTACCAGCAATGAAGAGCATTATCATTATATAAAAACATGTCTTCAGGAAGCAGCAACAGAGGCCCTCGGACTCCAAATAAAAAACCACAGAAAAACTCCGTATTGGTGGGACGAAGAAATAGAACAAGAGATTAAAAATAAAAGAGAGAAGTATAAAAAATTTCTGAACACAAGGACCGACGCCGATAAGGTAGAATACAAGAGGGTCCAAGCTAAAGTGCGAAAAATGATATGCCAAAAGAAGAATGAGGCTTGGGAGCAAAAGTGTAACATGATTAACACACATTTAGGAGGACGGAGAAGTACAGAAAGTTGGAAAGTATTAAAATCGCTACGACAGGAAAAGAAAAGAGATATAATATCAGCAATCACACCGGATCAATGGGACGAATATTTTGAAAAACTCCTAAATGAGGACAGAGCGGAATTTTTAAATAACAGTGATACCAGCAATGTAAATATCTTAGCCTCACCATTACGGGTAACAACAAAAGAAGTAGAAGAAGTATGTAAGTTTTTAAAAAATAACAAAGCACCAGGACCAGGGAACATACCAGCTGAACTAATAAAATATGGCACAACAAAATTATATGAAAACCTGGCTAAACTCTTTCAAAGATGCATCAACGGAGCGGAAATCCCAGAAGAATGGAAGACATCATGGATATCCACCATACATAAAAAAGGCAGACGGGATCAATGTGACAACTACAGAGGCATCGCTGTAACGAACTCGATCAGCCGAATATACGGAAAACTGATTAAAAATAAAATCGAAAACGAATATAAAGATATAGAAGCTGAAGAACAGGCAGGATTCAGGGCAGGGAGATCAACGGTTGACCATCTGTTTTGTATTACACAGATTATTGAGAAGAAACTGGCCGTCAACCAGGAGGTGCATCTGTTATATGTGGACTTAAGAAAAGCGTATGATAGCATCCCACAAAACAAACTATGGGAAGCATTAGAGAAAACCAATATAAGCGCAAATTTAATAACAGCGACGAAACAATTGTATACCAAAACTGCATCAAGGGTGAAAGTTGGAAGCAGGCTATCGAGAGGATTCCAAATTAGCAAAGGCCTAAAACAAGGGTGCTGCCTTTCACCGACATTATTTAAGATCTACCTCGAACAAACTCTAAAACTTTGGAAACGCAAATGCAAAAACATGGGATTACCGATCAGCAACAATACAATATACACTTTGTCATTTGCAGACGACCAACTTGTACTAGCGCAAGACTACGATGATATAGAATATATGACAAGGAAATTAATAGAGGAGTACAAAAAAGGTGGTTTGGAAATAAACATAAAGAAGACCGAATATATGTGTATCGGTGGGACACAGCAGGAACTTACACTGGGGAATGGCGAAATTATTAAACATTGCGACGCATATAAATACCTTGGTATGACCATCACACAAGAAGGAAGCGTAGACCGGACGATAGAAGAAAGAAACAACCAGGGAAGAAAAGCAATTACCCTTCTCAATAGCATCCTCTGGGACCAGTCAATATCAAACAACAACAAACATAGAATATACAATACAATTGTTAAGAGTATAATCACTTACAGCAGTGAAGTATGGCAAATAAAAGAAAGATACAAGAGAAAACTTGAAGCAACAGAAATGGATTTCTGGAGGCGCTCAGCAGGAAAATCAAGATTAGAAAGGGTAACCAACAACAGAATTAGGGAAATAATGAATGTGAAACACACAATAGTAGATGACATTAGTACCAAACAGCTTAGATGGTATGGACACGTACAAAGAATGTCCGAAGAACGACTCCCGAAACAAATCCTAACGTGGACCCCTCATGGTAGACGAAAAAGAGGAAGACCCCGCCTGAGTTGGAGAGAAGGCATAAATCGAGAAATGAGAGAAAGAGAATTGGATGAAGACCTTTGGATGGACCGAAGTGAATGGCGACTAGGCATCGGAAGACGTAGGAGAACGTTTTAAAACCGATATATATATATATATATATATATATATATATATATATATATATATATATATATATATATATATATATATATATATATATATAATTTGTAGTTCATATTTTATACTGACATGATGTAATCTATTTACTAATCGTTGCAGTGCTTCTAGACTGTCTGCAAAAATAGCTGTGTCGTCTGCGAATCTTATGTTGTTCAAGATTTTTCCGTTTATTTATGTAGCCAGTTCTTCCTCTGATATTGCTTCCTTAATTAAAAATAGCTTAGCTGTACAGATTGAATAACAATGGGAACAACACGCAACTCTGTCTAACACTTCTTTCGATTTCTATAATTTCTTTTTCGACATTTTCGATTCTAACCTTTGCTTTTTGATTAAAGTACAGATTGACAATAATCCGTATATCTCGACTATCCACATTCTTTTCTGTTAATAGAAGGCACCAACATATAAAAAAGTAAATACTCAAAACAACAAATTTAATTATATTTAATATCTTTAATTGGGATAAACTGTAAATTTAATTGAAACTACGTTTATTTTGACGTTTCTATTTCGGAAGGGGAAATTGAAATGTCAAAATAAACATTCGGTTAACTACAATTTTGGTTAATTCCCATTTAATATGGTAAATAACACAGAAATTCCACAAGAAAATAGTTCCAGAACCATAGTAACAAATGACATAAATAAATTAATTTTAAGTTAATGAAATAAATTGTAGACTTACTCACAATCAATTTTATTTACCTCAGATAGTGCGGCCGATATGTGATACAATTGCACATTTAATGATACAAGCATATAATTTGGACCACATATACTACACATATAAAGGTTCAAATTTAGATATGAGACATCTCAGATTTTACCTTTTACAAAAATGGCGGGGATTCAAAATGGCGACTATACATATGTGACTAATAGCACGATAACTTTTGAACGGGACTTCAGATTTCAACCAAATTTGGTATATAGGTTCTTTTTTTGATGTACAAGATGGATGTGGCGAACCAGAAGAATCGGTTTACCACAAGTTGTGTTTTTACTGGTTATTTATGTAAAAAATATGTTTTTTTTTTCAATTTTTTCCCTCTGTATATATTAATTTTTTAAAAAGGTAATACCGCAATTGAATAGAGCATAAAATTATTTTATAGAAAATATTTTGAAAATTTTAGTTATGTTAATTACCATTTAATAAATGCATAATGTATCTTCACATGTACCTATGTGTGACAGATTCGTACAAATATTATAAGAATTATTGTGAATTTAATCGTAGAAGCATATAATTTGGACCACATATACTACACACATCAAGGTTCAAATTTAGATAAAAGGCCATCTCAGATTTTACTTTTTACAAAAATGGCGGGCATTCAAAATGGCGACTATACATATGTGACTAATAGCACGATAACTTTTGAACGAAAAGTCCTATTTCAACCAAATTTGGTATATAGGTTCTTCTTTTGATGTGCAAGACCAAAGTCTTGAACCGGAAGAATCGATTTACCAGAAGTTGTGTTTTTCCTGATTTTTATGTAAAAACATGTTGTTTTTCTAATAATTATTTCACCCTGTATATATTAATTTTTCAAAAAGTTAATACCGGCGTTGAAAAGAGCGTAAAAATATTTTTAGGCAATATTTTGAACTCTTTAGTTACGTTAATTACTAATTAATAAATGCATAATAGACGGAGAGCTAGAGGCGAGAAATCATCGTCATAAGTAATATGGAGTTTGGCATGTGAAATGTGTCTATTGTATATTGATAACTATGACCCCTTTCAGGCTGACACCTCAGTGGATACAGGAAGTAGCAATAAGGGATGAAAGGGGAAAGTTGGTGCAGTCATTAAATGTTTTCACCTTCTATTATGTTAAACCTCCATCGATTTGCATGAAAATTGGTGAGTAGTTAGAGCATAGCTCAAGAAACAAAACTGGTATGGTGCCAACGTGCGCTTTTACCCTGGGGGTGGATGCCACCCCTTCTCGGGGGTGAAAATTATTTTATTAAAAATAACCCCACTAATCGATAGAGGGACAAATTTTAATCAAAATTTGTTACTTCTAATTATTAAAATAAATCAATACTTTTTGAGTTATTAAAGATCAAAGATTTGAATTTTTCGTGAAATAAATGCATGATGTAAAGCGGTTTTTCGTGAATAATTCAAAAACTGTAAGTTTTATCAAAATAGTTATGATTACCAAAATTGAAGATAATAAAAAATAAAAGAGATTTGTTGTTCGAAAAACCTTTGAGAATTAATAAAAAGTGAGTTATAGGTGATGGAATGTATATTTTTTTCGGCTAGTACCCACATCTAAGTATTTAAGCTCAAATAACGGGAAAACGGTGCATTTTATAAAATATATTTACTGAACACTTGTCAAAGTACTCAAGAATACCTATCAAGTGAGCTCCAGATGAAGTTTATAACATCAAAGCTAAGCAAGTGATGATGAAAATAAGAGAACCCTTTCGAGTTTTTTCCTTTCGAGAATCATAAATTGCTGTCCCGAGATGCAACTTGTCTTTGAGGTCGGTTATCTCGAAGATGGTTTGAGATATCGAAATGCCGTTTTCAGATTTGGATTCAGGAGACAAAACTACATTGACGTCGGTACATAAGCTCCAGATATTGCAGGGGTGGCAACGCAGGAACGAACGAAAGGACTTTGCGAATTTATAAACGAAATCAAAATTTTCGTTGAAAATACTATTTATTTTTCACTTCAGCTGCTCCCCCCCCCCTTCAGTTTTTACAGTACTGTTGTACTATATTTTTCGTTAAAAAGGCACGTTATCTTGTTTATTCACCGGTTGTGTTCCCTTGCCAACCACTTTTTTGGTTTAGAACCGCCCCTGTATAAACTGAATATATACAGAAACTGAGGGTGTCCAATAATGGGCACATTTGACATAATATTCAAATACATTTTTGCTATATTTTATATAAATGTCTTAAAACAATTTTAAAAACATATAAATAATATAATAATTAAGCTCCAAATTTTTGGAGCCTAAACTTTGAAAATGTTTGTAGCATAATGTTTAATGGTATCAACGTTTCCGTGAGCTCATTTGATACATATTTCTAAGTACTGTGACAAGTGTTCAGTAAATATATTTTATAAAATACACCGTTTTCCCATTATTTGAGCTTGAATACATAGATTTGGGTACTAGCCGAAAAAAAAAATACGTTCCATCACCTATAACTCACTTTTTATTAATTCTCAAAGGTTTTTCGAATAAGAAATCTCTTTTATTTTTTATTACCTTCAATTTTGGTAATCATAACTATTTTGATAAAACTTACAGTTTTTGAATTATTTACGAAAAACCGCTTTGCATCATGCATTTATTTCACGAAAAAATTCAAATCTTTGATCTTTAATAACTCAAAAAGTATTGATTATTTTAATAATTAGAGGTAATAAATTTTGCTTAAAATTTGTCCCTCTATCGATTAGTGGGGTTATTTTTAATAAAATAGTTTTCACCTCTGAGAAGGGGTGGGATCCATCCCCAGGGTAAAAGCGCACGTTGGCACCATATCAGTTTTATTTCTTGAGGTATGCTCTAACTACTCACCAATTTTCATGTAAATCGATGGAGGTTTAACAAAATAGAAGGTGAAAACCTTTAATGACTGCGTTAACTTTCCCCTTTCATCCCTTATTGCTACTCCCTGTATCCACTGAGGTGTCAGCCTGAAAGGGGTCATAATTATCAACATACAATAGACACATTTCACATGCCAAACTCCATATTACTTATGACGATGATTTCTCGCCTCTAGCTCTTAGACTATAATGTATCTTCACATGTACCTATAAACCTATGTGCGGCAGATTCGTGCAAATAATATAAGAATTATTGTGCATTTAATGGTTATATCATATAATTTGGACCACATACACTACACATACAAAGATTCAAATTTAGATATGAGGCCATCTCAGATTTTATCTTTTATAAAAATGGCGGGCATTCAAAATGAATCTGACGCACACAGGTACATTTGTAGATACGTTATGCATTTATTAAATTGTAATTAACATAACTAAAAAGTTCAAAATCTCTCGTAAACATTATGTTTACACTCTTTTCAATGCCGGTATTAACTTTTTGAAAAATTAATATATACAGGGTGAAAGAATTGAAAAAAACAACAGATTTTTACATAAAAAAAAAACAGTAAAAACACAACTTCTGCTGAACCGATTCTTCCGGTTCAAAACCTCGATCTTATTCATCCAAAAAACAACCTTGATGACAAATTTGGCTGAAATCGGACTTTTCGTTCAAAAGCTATCGTGCTATTACTCACATATGTATAGTCGCCATTTTGAATACTCGCCATTTTTGTAAGAGGCAAAATCTGAGATGGCCTCATATCTGAATTTAAACTTTTGTATGTGTAGTATATGTGGTCCAAATTATATGCTTCTACCGTTAAATTCACAATAATTCTTATAATATTTGCACGAATCTGCCACACAAAAGTACATGTGAAGATACGTTATGCATTTATTAAATGGTAATTAACATAACTAAAAAGTTCAAAATATTTTTTAAAACATATTCTTACGCTCTTTTCAATGGTGGTATTACCATTATGGAAAATTAATATATACAGGGTAAAAAAATTGAAAATAAATTATTTACATAATATAAAATAGTTTTACATGAAAAACCAGGAAAAACACAACTTCTGGTAAACCGATTCTTCCAGTTTACGACATAGACCTTGTAAATCACAAAAAGAACCTATGTATCAAATTTGGTTGAAATCGGACTTTTCATTCAAAAGATATCGTGCTATTAGTCACAGATGTATAGTCGCCCATTTTAAATGTCCGCCATTTTTGTAAAAGGAAAAATCTGAGATGGCCTCATATCTAAATTTGAACCTTTATATGTGCAGTATATGTGGCCCAATTTATATGCTTGTATCATTAAATGTGCAATTCTTATAAATATTTGCACGAATCTGCCGCACTAAGATGACCGGCTTCGCTTACAAATAATATGCAAAGCATCATCAAGTCTCGGTAGAGTAAACTTAATGCTACAATTACAAAAAACCAGAATTAGTAGGTACGTTGTCTGGGATACAGTATGGCGCAAATGAAAGGAATAAATTCTTTATTTCATAAATTTACAAATGTAGGGAGAAATCCTGATACCGGTGGATGATTTCTTGGCACATATATATATCATACTAGTCCCGTCATCTATCTGCCGTGATGACGTAATCGAATAATTTTTTTCGTGTGCTAGCTCATTTGAAAGGTTATTCAGTGATCCAGTTATAAATATTAATATAATTATTTATACAGGGTGGCAAAAAAAATATTTTAATTAAATTACGTAATTCACAAAAATTGTTATTTATGAAACAGTTCGTGAAGTATGCTTTTTGCAAACGCACGCGATATTTAGAGCACGAGCGACAACGGATCGAGTGCTACACATCGCGTAAGTTCGCAAAAAGTACTTCACGCACAGTTTCATACAATATTTTATCTACTCTTCGATAAACAAATAAAAAAAACTGTAATTCTTCGTCACTGGAATTGATTTCTATTCTACAATTTTTAGAACTTTGACATTTAAAAATCCTAACTACCTTCAAACCACAAAACTGTCAAAAATTTTGTTGTAAGTCATTGCTCATATTGTCATCACCATGACAACGCGAAAGTTAAGGATATTTGATTATATGAGAGTGTGCCAAAAAACCCATTGAAAGTGTGCGAAAAAGTAAATCCCATTTAAAATACATTGTTACTTCACGCACACTTTAAACACTCCACGCACTGCTATCTATAATGACAGTTTTCAAAAACTAAAAACTGATACATAATATGGCATAGAGTAGATAAAAGTACTTGTTGTAACTGTTTATTTTAGTGTTTGTTTTCTTTTATTCGATATTATATTTCACTGCTCTCAGAAGGCAAAAAAAATGTTGATTTGACAAATAAACGTTGATTTTCACTAAAATTAAATGTTTAAACTACCATCCACTTTGTTTGAATTTGAATATCTAATTTAAGCGAAAAGCAATGTTTATTTGTTAAATAAACATATTTTTTGTCTTCTGACAGTATCAGCAGTAAAATATATTTCGAATTAAAAAAATTACAAATACTTTTTTTGTATCAATTAATTTAAAATAAATATTTTTTGGCCAGCCTGTACAAATAATTATATTAATATATACATTACTACATAGAGAATTGAATATCGTTTCAAATGAGCTAGCACATGACCCTATTCTCATTTAAAAAATCATCGAATAAGTTCAGACCAGAGGGATGATGTCACTAATAGTATGATATAATAAACACACCGGCAAAATGAAAGGAACGCCTTAAAATATGACATGTTTGATGTCTCGAATTTCTTGAACCTGTTGTCCGATTTGAGTGATTTTTTTAGTATGTTATAGCCTTATTATTTAAGAATATCGGTGTAAAAATATTGTTACTAGTCAGGTTAATGTCATTTTAAACCGGGTGTAACAATCATACGGTGTTTTTTTTTTATTAAAGTTTGGAACACTCTGTGGAATATTCTAGCATATAGTCCATGTGGTGAGACCGCTCCCGTCTGGAAAAATTTCTGATTCGGTTTCTTTGTGGATTCCTATTCAAAAATGTACCCTTTAAACAAATCTGAAGGGTGCCGGGCGGAATTTTTGGGCAGAAATTGTTTAAACAATTTTTTTAAACAAATTCAAAAGATCACGTTTTTTTACTCCGAAACATATATTTTTAAGTTTTGTGGGTCATTCTGAACAAGAAACGTATCTTGTAAATTTTCTCAAAAATTGATAGTTTTCAAGTTATAGGCGATTTAAAATCTGAAAAATGCGAAAATACGCATTTTTGAGGCTTAAAAACTCATATTCAAATTAGTATTTTTGAGGTAGCCAGATACTTAAATTGAAGACTAAATATTCAGCTTCCAGATTCTGAAGAGTGATCGCGTCTAACTTTAATTTATACCGTTATTTTTTAATTGTTAAATATGCGTGTTTATCCGATTTTTTTGCCGGTGCGGCGCGCTCCGTTTCAAAAAAGAAACTTATTTTATTTAAAATGTCCCAAAGAATCTTAAAAAAATATTTTTCGGAGGAAAATAGGAGATTTTTGAAATGAAGCGCGCCGCACCGGCAAAAAAATCGGATAAACACGCATATTTAACAATTAAAAAACAACGGTATAAATTAAAGTTAGGCGCGATCACTCTTCGGAATCTTAAAGCTGAATGTTCAGTCTTCAATCTAAGTATCTGGAAACCTCAAAAATACTAATTTAAATATGAGTTTTTAAGCCTCGAAAATGCGTATTTTCGCATTTTTCAGATTTTAAATCGCCTATAACGCCAAAACTATCAATTTCTGAGAAAAACTACAAGATACCTTTCTTGTTTAGATTAACCCAAAAAATCTAAAAATATATGTTCCAGAGCAAAAAAAAACATGGTCTTTTGTATTTGATTAAAATAATTGTTTGAACAATTTCTGCCCAAAAATTCCGCCCGACACCCTTCAGATTTGTTTAAAGGGGACATTTTTGAATAGGAATCCACAAAGAAACCGAATCAGAAATTTTTTTCAGACGGGAGCGGTCTCACCACATGGACTAATATATAAAATATTAAAATTAAAACTCAAAACTTATGTAGCCTTATGCTTACTTAATATTTTATTTTTTGATTCATTTCCTTATGTTGGCTAATAAAAAAGTTAGGTACTTTAACAACTAGCCATGTTCTTCATTAATACAGGGGTGTTTCTAAATAAGTGCGACAAACTGTAAGGGGTAATTCTGCATGAAAAATTAATGGCGGTTTGCTTGATAAACGTATGTCCGCAAATGCTTCGTTTCCGAGACACGTGATGTTGAATTTTTTCTTACAAACTGACGATTTATTTATTGCTCTAAAGCCGATTGAGATATGCAAATGTATTTTGGTAGGTTTTAAAAGGTAGTTATTTTTTGACATACAATTAAGAATTTTATATTCACCATTGGCGTGCATACGGAATATATGTAAAATGTTTATACCGTATGCACGTCATTGGTGAATATAAAATTCTTAGTTGTATGTCAAACAATGCGCAATAGCTACCTCTTAAAACCTACCAAATTTCATTTTCATATCTCAACCAGTTTTAGAGCAATAAATTAATCGTCAGTTTTTAAGGAAAATTCAACATCCCGTATCTCGGAAACATGGAGGGACATGAAAGGAGCCTCCACGTAGATTGTGATCACTTGTGAATACAATCGGGCGTCCCCTGGAAACGAGTAATGTCGGCTAATCCTTTCAACACCGGTGCACCAACAACACAGATGCAATCAAAATCAAAACGGTCTTTATCAAGGCCATTTTTGATGACGACCTCAATTAATATTGAAGGACTATCAGCAGATAAAGAAGACCTATTGTCTAATATGTGCAGAGAACATGGTGTCGATGTTCTACTGGTTCAAGAAACCCATAGAGGTACTGCAAGCCGCAGACCAAGGATTCGAGGTATGAAGCTCATACTGGAGAGACCACACGACCAATATGGTAGCGCAGTCTTCTTCAGACCAGATATCGACGTAGCATCCACATCTCTAACAGATCAAAATGACATCGAGATCCTCACAGTGGAGATAAACTCCTGTACAGTAACGTCAATCTACAAACCACCAAACGCTGACTTTGCTTTTGAGGAACCGAATAACTTTCAATCACAGCAAATCAAATTCGTACTGGGTGACTTCAACTGTCACAGTGTCGCGTGGGGTTACAACGAAACAGATTCCAATGGCGAAGAACTAGAAAAATGGGCTGAAAGCATGAACCTAAAACTTATTCACGATCCAAAGCAGCCTGCGTCGTTCAACAGCGGAAGATGGCGCAGAGGTTACAACCCAGACAATATATTTGTCAGCGACAGAATTGGAGACCAGGTGACAAAAATCGTTGGAAGCGCCCTCCCAAAGACACAGCACAGACCAATAATTTGTCTTTCCAACGCGGCAATCAGATACGAAATTGTTCCTTTCAAGAGAAGGTTCAACTTTACTAAAGCAAAATAAGAAAAATTCTCTGAAACATTGGATCAAGAAGTTTCCCAGCTAGAACCTTGCCCTGATTCATACGATAAATTTGTAGAAATCGTAAAGCAAGTATCACGGAAATTTATCCCTAGATGTTGTCGAACTGAGTACATAGCGGGGCTCAATGAAGAATCTAAACCCCTACTTAAAAGGTACGAACAGCTATATGAAGAAGACCCTTTCTCGGAAGCGACAATACAGGCTGGGGAGGAAATGTTACATGCGATATCCGCCAACAGAACGGAAAGGTGGTGCAAGCTGGTCACGAGTCTGGACATGAAACAAAACAGCAGACGTGCCTGGAAGCTGATTCGGAATCTTGGCAACGATCCCGCTGCTCCGGCAGTCAACATGACAGAAGTCACACCCGATCAGATAGCCCATCATCTTCTAATGAACGGTAAGACGACATCAAGAAAGAACAAGATGAGAGCTCAACGGAATATCGACGAAGAAAGAGATGTTCTAGGTACCTCTTTTTGTCTAGAGGAGATGAGAGGCGCGATCCATCAAATGAAAGATAATAAAGCGGCTGGCCTGGACGACATACGAACAGAGCAAATAAAGAACTTTGGACTAAAAACCGTAGAGTGGCTCGTAAAAATGATGAATTGCTGCATCCGTACATTACAAATCCCCAAAATCTGGAGAAAAGCTAGAGTGGTAGCCCTCTTAAAACCAGGGAAGGATCCGGCGGATACAAAGAGTTTTAGACCTGTATCTCTCTTATGCCACCTTTTCAAGGCCTTTGAAAGAATGATACTGAACCAGATCACAGAATATGTGGAGACTAAAATTATTCCAGAACAAGCAGGATTCAGGCCCGGAAAGTGCTGCTGCAGTCAAATTCTTAATCTCACCCAACATATTGAAGATGGTTTTGAACGGAAGGAAATAACAGGAGTAGCGTTCATAGACCTAACTGCCGCCTATGATACAGTTAACCATCAACGGCTACTCGCAAAACTCTACGAAAGTACAAAGGACTTCCGACTAACAAGGTTAGTGAAATGTCTCCTCCAGAATAGACGCTTCTACGTAACGCTCCAGTCCAAGAACAGTCGGTGGAGGGACCAAAAAAATGGGCTACCACAGGGAAGTGTCCTCGCGCCGTTTCTATACAACATATACACCAACGACCAACCCATACACCAACAAACAAGGCAATTTATTTACGCTGATGATACAGCGGTGGCAGCTCAGGGAAGAACCTTCAATGAAGTCGAAGTGAAACTGACAGATGCCCTGGGAGACTTAGCTCTATACTATGATAAAAACCATCTGAAACCCAATCCCACAAAAACCCAGGTATGTGCTTTCCACCTGAGAAACAAGCATGCCCGAAGGTCGCTGGAGGTGGAATGGCGTGGTCAGATGCTGGAACACAACAAGACGCCAAAATACCTTGGCGTCCGTCTGGATAGAACTCTGTCTTACCGATACCACTGTCAAGATGTCAAGAAGAAAGTAAGTGCCAAAAATAATATCATCCGCAAGCTAACTAATACAAAATGGGGAGCACAACCACACACTCTCCGCACTTCTGCCTTGGCATTATGTTTTTCGGCCGCGGAGTTTGGAGCACCAGTATGGGCAAACTCTGCTCACGCAAAGAACGTCGACGTGGCTCTAAATGAAACGGTCCGTATAATATCGGGTTGCCTGAAACCGACACCTATCGAAGAAGTATACCCCATTGCTGGAATTGCTCCACCACCAATCAGGAGGAAGGTCACGTCAGAGGTAGAACGGAAAAAGCAGGAGACGGACCGAAGACACCCCTTCTATGACCACCAAACTCAGCCAAGCAGACTAAGATCTCGGAAAAGCTTCCTGAAAACATCAAGATCCATTCCCGAAGCGCCAGAGATGCGCCGAATACACCTATGGCAAGCGTCAACTACCGCGACACATTTTCCTCCCTCGGAGGAAATGGCTGCTGGACACAATTTACCGTATCCGACTTGGAAAGCGCTAAACAGACTAAGAACCGGCGTTTCACGTTGTGCTAGTAACCTGAAAAAATGGGGATACCAGCAGGACGATACCTGCGACTGTGGCGCGGTTCAGACCAGCCGGCATCTACTATCATGCACAGAGATGAGAGAGACCTGCACAGAACAAGACTTAATTATAGTAAATGACAGGGCCATCTATGTGGCCAACCATTGGAAATACAGAATTTAAAGTTGTTGGTGTTCCGGACACGGAAAGTAAGTAAGTATCTCGGAAACGAAGCGTTTGCGGACATATGTTTATATAGAGCAAACGGTCATTAATTTTACATGCAGAATTACCGCTTAAAGTTTGTCGCACTTATTTTTAGAAACACCCTGTATTGATGAAGATCATGGCTAGTTATTAAAGTGCCTAACTTTTTTATTACCCAAAGTCAGCAAATGAATCAAAATCGAAAATGTTAAGAAAGCCTGAGGCTACAATGGAGTTTTATTTTCAATATTTTATGTGTGCTAGAATATTCCACAGGGTGTTCCAAACTTTAAGGAGAAAACACAGTATGATTACTACACCCGGTATAAAATGACCTTTAACTGTCTAGCAACAATATTATTACAACGATATGCTTAAATGATAAGGCTGTAACATACTAAAAAAATCACTCAAATCAGACAACTGGTTTAGGAAATCCGAGACATCAAACATGTCCCATTTTTAAGGTGTTCCTTTAATTTTGCCGGTGTGTGCATGTCAAAAAATTATAATTTAAGAATAAAAATCGACCGGTCTCAGGATTTATTTTGAAGTGTCCGGTTTACGAAATAATGAATGTATTCCTTTCATTTGCACCAAACTGTATATCGAAAACAAATTTGATCAAGTGAATAATAAAATACAGTGCGTCCATACAGTAACGCATAAATTCATTATTTCGTAAACCGAAGACGTTAAAGAAAAAATCCCGAAACAGGTCGATTTTTATTTTTAATTTGCGATTTTTTGGCTTATACATCATACTAGTGACGTCATCCATCTGGGCTTGATGACGTAATCGATGATTTTTTTAAATGAGAATAGAGGTCACGCGACAGCTCATTTGAAAGGGTATTCAATTCTCTATTCACTAATATAAAGAATAACATAATTATTTATACAGTGTGTTAAAAAAAATTTTTAATTAAATTAATTGAGGCAAAAAGAAGAACGTATGTAATTTATTTAATTCAAAATAAGTTTTAAAGTTGTCAGAAAACAGGAAAAAAATGTTTCTTTGGCAGATAAATATTTCTTTTCGCTTAAATCCAATATTAAAGCTCCAACCCACCTGCCTCTTGGCACTTTAAACATTTGGTTTAAGCGAAAATCAATGTTTATTTGTGAAATAAACATTTTTTTCTGTTTTCTGACAACAGTAAAACGTATTTTGTTTTAAATAAATTACATACATTCTTCTTTTTGTCTCAATTAATTTAATTAAAAACATTTTTTTTGAACACCCTGTATAAATAATTATGTTAATGTTTATATTAGTGAATAGAGAATTGAATACCCTTTCAAATGAGCTATTACATGACCCCTATTCCCATTTAAAAAAATCATCGATTACATCATCAAGCCCAGATGGATGACGTCACTAGTATGATTTATATGCCAAAAAATCGTAAATTAAAAATAAAAATCGACCTGTTTCGGCATTTTTCCTAAAAGTTGCCGGTTTACGAAATAATTAATTTATGCGTTACTTTATGGACGCACTGTATATACTAGAGGTATATTGATATTGGCTTAATTAAATCAGTTATAATCAATATTAAGTTTTCGATATGCGTATACCAGACA
Source organism: Diabrotica virgifera virgifera (assembly GCF_917563875.1). NCBI lineage: Eukaryota > Metazoa > Arthropoda > Insecta > Coleoptera > Chrysomelidae > Diabrotica > Diabrotica virgifera. The sequence goes on along the minus strand of NC_065449.1, from coordinate 79,829,045 downwards.
GCGTACTAATTCTGGTTTTTTGTAATTGTAACATTTAAGTTTACTGTACCGAGACCTGATGATGCTTTGCATGTTGCATAAAGCGAGACCGGTCGTCTGGGGAAAATAAAAGTGATTGTGAGTAAGTCTATAATAGGCCAGGGTAATAAGGCAAAAATATACCCTGTTCGTAACACTTCAGCAGCCAGGGTACTGAAGCGTTTTTTCGACAGGCAATACCTATAGGAACAAATTATAACTATTTCCTGCGTAGGATCTAGCGGCCATTTTTATTTATAAACAATTAACTGTCAAAAAATGGCATTTTCCCCTTTTTTTTTTCAAATCAATGGAAAACAGTGAAACTTATAATTTTTTTAGTTCAAATATCTTCGATATTATGGAAAAAGCTTTAAAATGACGTATTAAAAAGTTTGATATACTCATTTATTGTTAATATAATTGCGAAAAAAGGTCGGAATTGCAAAAAAAAATTATTTTCTCAACAACTGTTGTAAAAATTAGTGTACAGCTTTGAAATTTTTGTCAAATGAGGGTTCTTTGGTGCTTAATATGTGATAAAAATTTCAAAGCGATTCATTCAATTGTTTAAATTTTATTCAAATTGTTTATCCCAGAGAGAATTATTTTTGCAATAACATAAGACAGAAAAAAAAAATGAAGTTAGAACTATTCCACAGGTGTCAAATGAAAGTGGTATGAGCTACATTTTCAACATGGTTTAAAAAAGTGAATAAAAAATGCATTTAGTAGTAATAAATAATTATGCAAAAATATAGTCAATTTTTCTTAAAAAACTTTTTGAATAACTTTTTCCAAAAAAATTAACTTTTTTACCCTGTTTTAAGTGCACAACTACCAAGTAATTTATCTATATCAAAATTGATAAAAAATTGTAATAAATATGTATAATTTCTTATAACAAAATAAAAAGTTTATAAGGAAAGATTTACGATACTTTTGCATAATTATTGATTACTAATAAATGCATTATTTATTCACTTTTTTTTAAACAAAGCTGAAAATATAGCTCATGCTCTTGAATTTGACACCTGTGGAATGGTTCTAACGTCATTTTTCTGACTTATGTTATTGCAAAAAAAATGCTCTCTGGGATAAACAATTTGAATAAAATTTAAACAGTTGAATGAATCGCTTTGAAATTTTTATCACATATTAAGCACCAAAGTACCCTTATTTGAAAAAATTTCAAAACTGTACACTAATTTTTACAATAGTTATTGCGAAAATAATTTTTTTTGCAATTCCGGCCTTTTTACGGAATTATATTAACAATAAATGAGTATATCAAACTTTTTAATACGTCATTTTAAAGCTTTTTCCATAATCTCGAAGATATTTGTACTAAAAAACCTTAAGTTTCCCTGTTTTCCATTGATTTGAAAAAAAAAAGTGAAAAATTCCATTTTTTGACACTTAATTGTTTATAAATAAAAATGGCCGCCAGATCCTACGCAGAAAATAGTTACAATTTGCTCTTATAGGTATTACCTGTCGAAAAAACGTTTCAGTACCCTGGCTGTTCAAGTGTCATGGAAAAAACCTTATTACCCTGGACTATAATGTATTTTATTTACTATGGACTCACATAGACAACATATTCAACACTTTTTTTTAAGTTATTTAAAAGTGTCCTGTAGTGTGGGCATAATAATTAAATTTTCGAATAACTTTAAATGTAAATGCACGAGCATTTGCACAATCCGTTTCAACAGGCCCGTGAGAATGACCGTTATGAAGAATAACGGTATTTCCTGATGTGTAGACAATGGCTCTACATTTGATCTTGTTATGTAGTCGACATCTCCATCTTGTTTTTGCCGGATCCTTAAAATGGATTTGATATTCGTAGTTCTCCATAATTAATCTGGGATATTTCAATGCCTTTGTAAAGAAAACTGTTATGGTTTCACCTAAAATTAATTCAGTATCAAATTCTTCATATTCAAAATAAAAGCCCTAACCTATGTTTATTATAATCTATATAATATATTATGTTTATCTATATATAATTTAGAATGACCAACTTGAGACAAGTAGCTCCCCACCTCTCAACCTATTCAGTTGAGACATTCTAAAGTGCATATGTTATAGTCAAAGCCCGAATTTCAGGCACTCCTAGGTTTGACTAGGCAATCCTCAGGTCTGACTGACGGTCTTAGTCAAAGCCCGAAATAAATTAGAGTTTCGGCCTTTGACTAGTCAAACCTAGGAGAGACTAAGTTGGTCAGGCAAAGGTCAAAATTTAATTTAATGAAATCGGGATTTGACTAGTCAAACCCCAATCAGCTATTTAAATGTCGTAATTTGTTAGATTAGCTTTAATAAAACGTCATTTTTTAATTTTAATGTTTATTATTTTTATTCTGAAGCTATTTTCTTGTGGCATTTTTGTAATTAACTATTTTTAATGGGAAATAAGCCACAATTATACTAAAAAAGAATGTGTGTGTACTTTGTACGCACGTAAGAAGTTATACTTCACTTATATGATTTCAACGACATCAATATACTTTAAACAGTTTATTTATATTTTATTTAAATATTAAACTAATTTTAATACTTACTACTTTCCAAAAATTTTTATTAAAACTATACCAAAATATAAAATAATAAAAGAATAAAACACACGCAAACACATTGAAAAATGAAACAAAGAAATGATTTCTGAACAATAATTGTTGAGAAAATTTTTAACTAAATACGTATTTTCTGAAAAAAAAAATATAATAAATATACCTACAATCATAAAATGTATAAAGAAAATAAAAAAAAATAAAAATTTGCATTGGGAATTGAACCTGCATCTATCAGGTTGTTAGATTATTTTAAACTCACCATACGCATAATTTAACTACCGAGACATGTGAACTTATCTGGGAAAATATAGCAATTAAACGTTTTAAATTTTTTTTGACAGTTGCTTATTCTCTTAGTTTAATCAAATAAGTTTGATTCTTGTGGAATTAAAATACGACAAAATATCAAATTATGTAAATCAAAGCATTAATACCTACTGGCTAGGTAGGTACATTTTCCAAATAGGTACGTAATTTGTAAATTTTTTATTACAATACAGTACTGAAACATTTACAATAATGTACGTACCTGTTGCTTTTAAAAACTATTTAAAAAGTCACTACAATTATAAACTTGCTTCTTGCTTTTTGTCTCTGTCCGCACAACAATAAAAACTAATATACACAACATTTGTTTATCCATAATCTCCATATTATTGAACAATTTTGACAGATGATTTTAACACCCAATCAGATCCCGTATAACGTTTAAAAAAAATTCACCCTCGTGCCTAAAGAAGTATAACTTCAAAAATTATGCTAAATGAAACCAATTGTGTCGCAAATTCCTCGGTAGAATGCAGTAGGATGTGGTTACCAATACTAAAAGAGGAAGTCAATAGAAAGAAAATACCACGATTAGTAAGTCAATAACATGTCGAGTTAGTAAATATTTTATATTTTAGTATTATTTATATATTTATATATTATTAGTATTACTTATAATTTAAAATAACATGTGTACATATTAGGGTCAGAATTTGGTATTAGTTTTGAGAGTACAGTAAAGTAAGACATAATATTTACGATGTCGGGATAGTATCACGAGGTTTTTTCCGGGTTTTTCCTCGTGATTTACTATGGAATCTCTAACGCGAGAATTTTACTGTGACCGTTGCATGTGGTTGTCTTTTTAAAGACAGATCACATGCAACAGACATACATTTTTTTCTGACGGATATTCTTGAGTTGGGGTTGATTTCATGTAACCGAATGAACTATCTTTCAGTAAAATCATTCCAGGAACCCAACTCATAAATATTGGCAATATCATTTTAAAGTCTTCTACTTTAAAATATATAATATATGTCTGCATTGCCGATATAAATGAGTCAGATTAAATAAATTATTAGAAGAATTTTTTACTAAGCAACAACATTTTTGTTTACTTCATTATTATTTTTTGTATTTTGACAACGGCATCCGATTTGGACGTCGAAACGTTAATAAAATAATCTCTTAGTAAAATTGTGACTTATTTCCCATTAAAAATGGTTTATATTTTTTATACTGTTGTAATTAAAATTAAAAAAATTAGTGTTTACACATACATGTTGAGGCATTCTGGCAATTAGAGTTGCACAATACGTTAGACCTTTTACACTTACATAATTTTGAAAGCATTTCTTATTGCAGTAGCATTTTATAAATCCTTATCCTTCAAATTTAGAGTCTTTTGTACTAATTTCTCTTAAGGTACTGGTACACTTTGGAAGACCAAAAATAAGCATTTTTTCAAGATTTTTTTTCTCAGAACCTTTATTAAAAATGTACTTAAAACTGTTTACATATTAATATCTAACTCTTAGAGAGTACAAAAAATATATATTTGTTCATTTATGCACGTACACTAATATTGTAGAGGGCGCCAAAGTCGAGGTCTCGAAAAAAAATTAGTTCCGATGGATAGTTAATCTCAGGATTGTGATATCTGAAACAAAAAAATTGTACGGCATTTGAAAAAGGAAGGTTTCTTACGTAACAATTTACCACCGTTAGTGGAAAATTTCGCAAAAAAAAATTTTACGAAAATTTGAAAAAAATTTTATGAACAAATCGCATTTTTTTGTTCAGTTTTTCATGGTTAAAAAATATTAATTTTTTGTTTTTGGCCAAATTGTGGTAAATTGTCACGTGAAAGAGCTTCCTTTTTCAAATGCCGTACAATTTTTTTTTTAGATATCCCAATCCTGAGAATAACTGTCCGCCATCTTTTTTCGAGACCTCGACTTTGGCACCCTCTACAATATTAGTGTACGTGCACAAATAAAAAAGGATATATTTTTTGTACTCTCTGAGAATTAGATATTAATATGCAAAAAGTTTTATGTTTATTTTTAATAAATCTTCTGAGAAAAAATTCTTGAAAAAAATGCTTATTTTTGATCTTCTAAAGTGTACTAGTACCTTAAGCATTGGTTTTCTCGAAAGCGTCACCGACAAACTGCGACCGTAACACTCCGATGAATGACGTCATAAAAACTCTACCACGCAGAATAATAGCAGTGGTTTCCAAGGATGCGTTGGAAGCCACAGCTTGCTGAGTTTACATATTTCATTGCCGCAGTGAAGAACCTTGAATTTTTCACCGTAATCTGATGTCATTCATCGCAGTGTTACGGTAGCAGTTTGTCGGTGCCGCTTTCGAGGAAACCAAGGCTTTAGAGATAGCTTAACGTCTGGAACATCTTCGAAATTAAGAAAATTCTCATTGAACTCTCTATAAACCGTCAATTGCTTTATCTTGTATGATACCCAAAATATTTCGAGCATCTCCTCGGATTTCGAGCATCTCCAATAAAGGAAATGCGATCGAAGGTCTTTATGCCCAGGCTAATGCTATGAAAAATCATCATCATCATTCTCTTTGCCTTATCCCTATGCAGGGTCGGCTTCCCTAATTGCATTTCTCCACACAATTCTATCTTGGGTCATATCAATGTTAATCCCCTTTACCAACATATCCTGCCTTATCGCCTCCCCCCAGGTCTTCTTTGGTCTTCCTCTCCTACTCCTTCCAGGAATTTGCACTTCAGCTATTCTTCGTATTGGGTGATTAACGTCTCGACGTTGAACATGACCAAACCATCTTAACCTATGCTCTCTCATTTTGGCATCAATTGGTGCCACACCTAGACTTCCCCTAATATACTCATTTCTAATTTTATCCTTCTTTGTCACTCCACTCATCCATCTAAGCATTCTCATTTCCGCCACATGCATTCGTTGTTCCTCTTTCTTTTTTACTGCCCAACATTCAGTTCCGTACATCATAGCCGGTCTTATGGCTGTTTTATAGAATTTTCCCTTCAGCTTCATTGGAATTTTTCTGTCACACAACACACCACTCGCTTCTTTCCACTTCATCCATCCAGCCCTAATTCTACTGCATGCATCTCCATCTATTTCTCCATTACTCTGTAATACCGATCCTAGGTACTTAAAACTATTGCTTTTCACAATCATTTCACCATCCAAAGATACCATTTTATTTGTAGTAGGTCCATCTTTAAATGAACATTCCAAATACTCTGTTTTTGTCCTACTAAGTTTTAAACCTTTTTCCTCTAGAGCTTTTCTCCACTGTTCCAGTTTTTGTTCTAAGTCTCTTTCACTATTTCCTACTAACACGACATCATCAGCATATATTAAGCACCATGGAATGTTACCCTGTAGTTTCGCTGTTATCTGGTCCAAAACTAATGAGAATAATGAGAATAAATACGGACTAAGCACAGAGCCTTGGTGCAATCCTACTTTCACATGAAATTTATCAGTCTCTCCCACACCTGTCCTAACACTAGTCGTTACTCCCTCATACATATCCCTCACAATCTTTACATATTCACCAGGGACTCCTTTCTTATTGAGTGCCCACCACAGAATCTCTCGAGGAACTCTATCATATGCTTTCTCAAGATCAATGAATACCATATGAGCGTTTGTTTCTTTACTTCTGTATTTTTCCATCAACTGTCTTATAATGAAAATTGCATCTGTTGTTGATCTACCCTGCATAAAGCCAAATTGATTTTCGGATATTTCAGTCTCTTCACGTATCCGTCTGTCAATTACTCTTTCCCATATTTTCATGGTGTGGCTAAGCAGTTTTATAGCCCTGTAGTTTGTACATTGTTGTATATCTCCCTTGTTTTTGTAAACAGGTACCAGTATACTGCTTCTCCATTCGTCTGGCATTTGTCCGACTTCCATAATTCTATTAAATAGACCTGCTAGCCACCTTGTTCCTGTCTCTCCCAATGATCTCCATACTTCCCCAGGAATATCATCTGGTCCTACCGCTTTTCCTTTCTTTATTTTTTGAAGCGCTTGAGCCACTTCCTCGTTGGTTATTTTGGTGACCATTGCTGCTACTGTCTCCGTTGACTCTACAGGCTGTCTGTCAAATTCTTCATTTAATAAGCTGTCAAAGTACTTTCTCCATCTCTTTTTGACATCCCTTTCGTGAACTAGTATTTTATTATTTTCATCTCGGATACATCTAATCTGATTAAAATCTTTTGCTTTCTTTGCTCTCTGTTTGGCTATTTTCTATATCTTCGTTTCGCCTTCCCTGGTATCAAGTTGATCGTATAGGTTTGAATACGCTTCTGCTTTGGCTTTTGCTACTGCTACTTTCGCTTCCTTTTTCGCCACCATATATTTTTGAAGATCTGTGTCGGATCTGGTTTCTTGCCACTTTTTATATAATTTTCTCTTCTCTTTTATTTTTCCTTGTACTTCGTTTGACCACCACCAAGTCTCTTTATCCTCAAACTTTTTTCCTAACGTTTTCCCAAGTATTCCAATAGCAGTCTCTCTAATACTACTGGCCATTTTTCTCCAAATTGTATTAGGGCTTCCTTTCATGTTCCAGCATATTTTTTCTACTATTCTTCTCCTGAATAGACCTTCTTTCTCATCTTTAAGCAGCCACCACTTGATTTTTTGTGGTCCTCTCCGATATTTTTGTTTAGTTTCGCTTTTTACTTAAGCTAATGCTATGAAAAAATTAAGTGAAAAAAAATGTCCTCCAATTTCGATCGGAAAAACTGTAACAATACCTATCCCCAGCTTTGACAGAGCCAAAGGAGATGCTCGAAATATTTTGGTATGAGTATATTTGGTATATAAATATTTGGTATATAGAGTTGGTACGAAATACGGAAAAATAAACACACTTTTTTCAAGAAATCAAATAAGAGAATGCAAAGAGAATTTTCTTAATTTCGAAGATGTTCCAGACGTTAAGCTGTCTCTAAGAGAAATTAGTACAAAAGATTCTAAACTTGGAGGACAAGGCTTTATAAAATGCTACTGCAATAAGAAATGATCTTCAAAATTATGTAAGTGTAAAAGATCTAACGTATTGTGCATTTCTAAATGCCATAATGCCTCAACATGTGAGAATAAATATTAATTTTTTTATTTTAATTACGATAATATAAAAGTAGTAAACATTAAAATTAAAAAATGACGTTTTACTGAACCTAATCTAACAAATTACACTTTAATAGCTGATCGGGGTTTGACCAGTCAAACCCCGATTTCATCAAATTAAATTTCGACCTTTGCCTGACCAACTTAGTCTCTCCTAGGTTTGACTACTCAAAGGCCGAAACTGTAATTTATTTCGGGCTTTGACTAGGAAAGTCAGTCAGACCTGAAGATTGCCTAGTCAAACCTAGGAGTGCCTGAAATTCGGGCTTTGACTATAACACATGTACAAAATAAAATCACTCACTTGAGAAAGGCACTCTGCCGAAAGAGATGTAGTGACATTAATTTATAATAAATTTTGTGGAAGTATTGAAAACAAAATTTTTTCAGTGTTTTATTGCTAGATAAAATGAATTTCCATCAAGTAACGGTCGAATCCATCAATTAACTAAATACGTATTGAGTTTGAAATTTAACAGCCTTCTAATAGTCCAGAGATATAAGGAATTTCTCAGGACACTCAAATATTAAGGTAGCTGGCTACTTTTTTAGTTATTGTAGACCTATAAGAAGAAAATCTACCTGTTTCCTGCCTAGAATTCACGTCCGTTTTTAATTATTAACAATTTAGTGCAAAGAACTCGATTTTTTTTTTCGATTTTTCCCCCATTAAAAAGTTAAATAGTTGATACAAAATTACAAAATTTAATTTTTTAGAATTGAAACAATATTTAGAACATTAAAAAAGCTTCAAAATGCCGATTTTTGAATGTGAGAATTTATCAATTTGTTGCTTCGCAAATTGCAAAATAAATGAAAATCGATATTTTTTAATAACTTTTACTAAATTTAATTTTAGGGTTGCACCCAAAGTTGGGTATTTCGGTACTTAACAAACCCTCAAAATTTGAGACCGATCCATTAATTAGTTTAAAAGTTATTCTATTTGTTTATCCCAGAGACCTATGTTTTGCAATAACATAAGAAGAAAATAATGAATATAGGGCAATTCTGCGTATGTCAAATGGAAGTAGAAGAGTGATAGTATGAAAATGTATTAGAACAAGATAAAAAAATAATTAATATAGTCAAAAATCCTAATGCGAATTTTTTTAAATTTTGTAGTTTATATACATTGGGAATAACTTTAAAAATATTGTCCGTAGAAACAATATTTTTATACATGCGAAAAGTTAGTGTTTTAACACGAATTTTCAAATAAAAAAATTAGCCTGGGTTCATTTGGGGCAAAGTTAACCATGTGTTTTTTTAATTCACAGCTAATTTGCCATTGATGCCATTTAAAGAATATAATTTGTACTTTTTGTTAATAAATTTCCACAAACATTGTAACTTCACAGCAACCTCTACGAATTTTCAAAAATTTAGTTCAAACAGATACTTGAAGGGACCTACAAATCCACCAAGTTAAAATACCGAAAAAGCAATTAGACAAAGCTAAAACGGTGGGTTCGTTGAGAAAAATATTCCCATGAGATTTGTTTGCATAATCACATTCGTGAGATATCCCAGAATAAGGTTCGAAAAGTCTCCCACGCGAAAAGTGATCCAATTTTTTTTTAACAATTTTTTTTAATCAAATTGCATAAATCAATATTTTTTGAACCATTCTGGACAAAAGAGGTCTCTTGTAATTTTTCTCAAAAGTTGATCGTTTTCGAGTTATCAGCAATTTAAAATTTGAAACATGCGAAAATGGCCATTTTCAAGGATTAATAACTCGGTTAAAAGTTATTATTAAAAATGTCAGAAAGTGACTAAATCAAAGTTTAAAGCCCCCCTACAAGATCCTGAAAAAATTTTTGTCATTATTTTATTACTAAGCTGTTATTTTTAAGTAATAATAATGAGCGCTATGCACGTGTTAGGCAGCCGTAAATGCTGATTGCGAGAGAGATGCCATTCCGGCAGTCCACTTGTGCATCTTACTCGCACTCACATTTACAGCCGCGTCAATACGATCTAACCGCTCATTGTTATTATTTAAAAATAACAGCTAAGTAATAAATTAATGACACAGATTTCTTCAGGATCATGTAGCGGGGACTTTAAACTTTGATTCAGTCACTTTCTGACTTTTATAATAATAACTTTTAACTAAGTTATTAAGCCATGAAAATGGTCATTTTCGCGTTTTTTAAATTTTAAATTGCTTATAACTCAAAGACGATCAACTTTAGAGAAAAAATATAACAGACCTTTTTTGTCCAGAATGGTCCAAAAAAACCTAAAAATCTGATTTAAAAAATTATTAAAAAAAATTTGGACCACTTTTCGCGTGGCAGACTTCTTGAACCTTATTCTGGGGTCTCACGAATGTGATTATGCAAAAAAATCTCATGGGAATATTTTTCTCAACGAACCCGCCGTTTTCGCCTTCTCTAAATTGAAATAGTTTTTTCGAATTTTTTAATAAAAAAATTTAGCCTATATTCATTCAATTTGTTTATCATAAATACTGTAAATATTGTATTACTATATGGATGTGAAACCTGGATCATGAAGGTTAACATGATGAACAAATTAGAAGCCTTTGAGATGTGGTCGTATCGTAGAATGCTCAGAATATCTTAGGTTCAACGCATTTCAAACAGAGAAGTCTTAAACAGAGTAGGTCAAGGCGAAGGTGACTTAATGAAGATGATAAAAAAGAGAAAACTTGAATATCTGGGGCATATAATGAGAGGTAGCAGATACAGGATGCTGCAGTTAATACTCAATGGAAAGATCGACGGAAAAAGAGGAATTGGTCGAAAGAAATATTCATGGCTCCGAAACCTTCGTCAATGGACTGGCTTATCAGCAGATCAATTGTTACATGCCGCACAAGATCGAGAACGATATCGGCAAATTGTTATGGAAGCTACCCACGCCTAAAAATTTGGGCACGGTACTTAAAGAAGAAGAAGATCATAAATAAGAAATCTCATTTATGGTATTTTAAAGAATGGGATTTGTATTTTTTATTAAAAAAATTTCACAAACTTAGTGTCTTTACAGGACCCTCTACGAATTTTCAAAAATGTAGTTCAAATGGTTACTAGGGGAAACATACAAATCCACAAAGTTCAAATACCGAGAAAGCAATTTCAAACTAATACAATTTACTGTATCCCAGGATCAACTCGGTGGATTTTGATCTTTACAATGTGTTTGGATGCTATACAATGTGCAACTTCTCTCACTACTTACATACATTCAAAACGAAAAATTTCTCATGCAGTGAGAAAAGTCGACCATTGCAGTAAGAAATATTTTTTCTCACGGGTTGTCCTACGGTTTTCCATATATGGTCGCCGCTTCCATGGTAACATGCACAATACAAACACAATTAATATTGTCCAAAAAAAATGTGTTCAAGCAAAACTTACCAGGAATTACCTTTCAAAACTGTTCAACAATAACTGTTAATTAGAATTTTAAATAAATAACGTATATAATTTTAATAATATTAAATACCTTTCAATTTACGCATAAAATATACCTATATATAGTCGTTGTAGATGCCCCCACCAACTTAATTGTCTTTTTCCAACATACTCCATCATTGTCTCGATTTTCAGTTCTTCTCTTATGTAGTTATTTCTTACCCTATCCCTTCTAGTGACTCCTTGAACTCTGCGTAGATATCTCATTTCTGCTGCCTGTATCTTACTTTTCTGTTGTCTATTTAGTACCCAGGATTCACATCCGTATGTAAGTACTGGTCTGTATATAGCCTTAAATACCTTGATTTTCGTATGTTTCGATACTTCTTTCTTGTTAATAATTGTTTTTCCTATTGCGTGGTACAGTCTATTCACTTTATCAATTATTTTGTTGATCTCAGCTCCCTGTCTACCTGTTTCTTCAATGGTTACTCCCAAGTACTCGAATGATTGTACCTATCTAATCTCTGTATCATCTACCTGGACATGCACATCCTCTCTTTCTTTAGCTATTACCATTACCTTCGATTTCTCTTTGTTCATAGTCATACCATACTTTCTTAAAACTGTGTTCCATGTTTTTACGCTTCTTTGTAGCTCGTCTTCAGTCGCTGCTAAAATTACTACATCGTCGGCAAATGTACAATCTGCTATGTAATGGTCTGACTTTTGTTTTTGTTTCTTTTATTATTTCGTCCATAAAAGTAATAAATAGTAACGGGCTCAAGCTTCCCCCTTGTCTTACACCTTCAGTTGTTCTGAACTGGTCAGATATCATATTTTTACTTATCACACGGTTTCTAGTGTCTCTGTATATTGATTTAGTTACCTGTATAAGCTTCTCTGGTATGTTTCTGTTCTTCAGACTTTTCCATACTTTTGATCTAGGTACTTTGTCGAATGCTTTTTCCATATCAAGGAAATTGAGGTACGTTTTTTTCTTCCTAGATAATCTTTTATTTATTATATCGTTTAACGTAATAAAACCATTTGAAATAGTTCTAATAACTTTTGTAGTCCCATATCACCCATGTTTTTGATCATTTCCGCCGTAATTTGATCATGACCTGGTGCCTTTCCATTTTTTAGTTTCCTAATCGCGTCAGTTAGTTCATCCATTGTAATGTTTGGTATAAATTCAACTTCTTGTTCGCCAGTTCTTTCTTCATCTTCTTCACTTGTGCTGTGTGGTTCGTGTTGTAGTAGTTTCTGGAAATATTCTTTCCATCTTTTCATAATGCTCACTTCATCAGTCAGTAGATCTCCGTTCTGATCTTTTAGTGATGTTACTTCTTTATGTTTATTACCTCTTATTCCTTTTATGACCTTATAAAATAATTTCTGATTGCTTCTGCTATCGTGTTCTAATTTGTCTCCAAAATCTTTCCAGGACTTTTGTTTTGCTGCTACTACTATATTTTTAACTCTTTTCCGCTGCTCTCTATATTGTTTATAATTTTCTTCTGTTCGGTTACCTAAATATTTTCTCCACATCTCCTTTTTCTTGCGCGTGTGTCTTCTGATTTCCTCTGTCCACCATGCTGTTAGTTTCTGTTTACTGTTGCTTTTGTGTATTCCACAAACTCTCTCTGCTGTTTTTATAATTGTGTCTTTGAATGTTTGCCACATTTGTTCCACTTGTAGGTTTTTCCAATTTTTCCCTCCTAATTCTTCGTTCAAAACATTTACATATTTGTTCGCTAAAGTTTTGTGTCTTAATCTGTATGATTTGATTGTTCTAAATTCTTTTGTTATTGCTCTTTCGTTGTGATCCTCTGTTACTTCGTCTTTTATTGTTGCCACGAGTAAATAATGATCACTACCTATCTCTGGACCGCGTCTTACTCTTACATCAGTGATTTTCCTTCTATTTTCTTTTTCTATCAACACATAGTCTATTATGGATTTTTCACCTCTGCTAGGTTCTTCCCTTGTATACTTATGAATATCTTTGTGTTCATAGAAGGTATTTGTGACGATTAAATTGTGTATTTGACAGTAGTCGAGTAGTCTCTTGCCATTATTATTTCTCTTTTTTTCCCCATGTATTCCAATTACTGTCTTGTACTCATGATCTCTCTGCCCTACTCTCCCATTAAGGTCTCCCGCTACTAATATGGATCCTTTACTTCCTTCGGTCGCTATTGATAGTTCTTCCCAGAAAACATCTTTTCATTCTGCTCTTTCGTCTTCGTTCGGCCCATACGCCACTATTATACTTTTGTTTTGTTCATTGCATTTAAATTCAATTACCATTATTCTGTCCTATGTCTTATTCTGTCTGTGCTATCTATAATAGCAAATGTCCATTTTCTAGCTCTATTTCTCCTTTGCCTTTCTTCTTAGTTTCTGTCAATGCAAGAAAATCTAAATTTGCCTTTTCAAATTCCATTTCTAGTTCCTTCTCTTTGTTATACAAAGTTTTGATGTTCCAGGTTCCTAGTTTAATAGTTTTTGTCACTCTTGTTTTGTTCTTCTCTCTATTATTTTCCTTGTTATTTTTTAAATATATTTAAAAAATCTATTTTTTAAATCATAGTATCATTAATGATCATAGAAAAAGTTAAAGGACACTTTAGTAAATAAATTATTTTTATTAGATAATTATTTATTGAAGATAATTTATTTATTAAAGTATACCTTACTTTTTCTATGATTAATAATGATAGTATGATTAAAGACATGGATTTTTGCTCCCAGCTCTCCCTTCAATTACTACGACTATAGTAATTAAACTACATTTTTAAAAATTCGTGTAAAATACCAGCTTTTTGAATATGTAAAATGCTTTTTTCTATGGATGCTATACAATGTGCAACTTCTCTCACTACTTACATACATTCAAAACGAAAAATTTCTCATGCAGTGAGAAAAGTCGACCATTGCAGTAAGAAATATTTTTTCTCACGGGTTGTCCTACGGTTTTCCATATATGGTCGCCGCTTCCATGGTAACATGCACAATACAAACACAATTAATATTGTCAAAAAAAATGTGTTCAAGCAAAACTTACCAGGAATTACCTTTCAAAACTGTTCAACAATAACTGTTAATTAGAATTTTAAATAAATAACGTATATAATTTTAATAATATTAAATACCTTTCAATTTACGCATAAAATATACCTAAAAGCACCTAAATTATTTAATTTTGAAGTTTGAACTCTCGACAAAACCGCATTCATAAAAAAGAACAATGTACAAAACATGAGAAAATGACATATTTCTCCCTCGCTTGATTTGCGGAACTCGCCTCGTGCCTCGGCTCGTGCCAACAAACTTCTGCGCTCGTGAGAAATATGTCTTTTTTCTCACTTGTTATACAATATACTATTTTCTACGGATAATATTTTTAAAGTTATTCTAAATGTTTTTAAACTACAAAATTTCCAAAATTTAGCATTAGGATTTTTGACTATATTAGATAATTTTTTACCTTTTTTAGTACATTTTGATAGTATCACTTTTCTACTTTCATTTGGCATACGCAGAATATGGTATTGCAAAATAAAGGTCTCTGGGATAAACAAATAGAATAACTTTTAAACTAATAATTGATGGATCGGTCTCAAATTTAGAAAGTTTGCTAAGTACCCCAATACCCAACTTTGGGTGAAACACTAAAGCTCTAAGGTAGTTTTAGTAAAAGTTATTAACAAATAACGATTTTCATTTATTTTGCAATTTGCGAACCAACAAATTAACTTTTTAACTTCCAAAAATCGTCTTTTGAGAGGTTTTCAATGTTCTAAAAATTTTTTTTTAAGTTTATGTCAACTATTTAGCTTTTTAATGGAGTGCAAAAAATCGAAAAAATCACTAAATTGTTAATAATTAAAAAACGGACCCGAACTCTAGGCAAGAAACAGGTAAGTTTTCTTCCTATAGATCTACAGTAACTAAAAAAGTAGTCAGCTACCTGAAAATTTGAGTGTCCCGAACATGGTCTATTTCTAGCTTACTTCCCTGAAGTATAAATGTCAGTACTGTTTATTTTAGCGAATACTGCAATTTTCAAATAGGGAACTTGCATAAAATCTCAAATTCGAAAAAATGCTATTATAAATCACAACAGAACATAATTTAAAATTGAAATCAAAGAAAAACAGTTGTTTTTGTCTTTCGTTTGGCCCCTAAAGACCACTAAATTCGTGAGAAAATTCAAATTATAGCAGCTAGCCCAAAACGCGCCTATATTATTTAGGTGACTTTAAAATGGTACTTCCGGTTGCAACTCTAAAACAGGAAGTCTGAGGTCAAATTTTGCACCTCTAATACCATACATTTGAGATTATGCACAACATACAGCTTTCATTCGATGACTCATTTGTCATTCTGTCTGGTCTAATGACGGTGGACTTGTGTTTACAAGGTCTCTGGGGTAGACAGCATAGATATAACAGAATAGATCAGGCTAGTCATATGCCACTCAATGCATCGGGGTGTAACGCCGATATCAAGTACGGTGGTCTAGCTATCTTTGTCTGTCGTGCGAGTGTGAGCGTATCTACCAAGATGTGGGAATAACGGAACGACAGTGACACACAGGCGGCGGCTTCATATGTTAGAGAGAGAAAGCTAAGCGCCGGCAGAGAGAGATAGATATACCACCGACCCGAACTGTTCCGCGTTACACTATTTTTCGAACTGGCCTAATCTATTCTGTTATATCTATGGTAGACAGACATGAATATTCAAGGAAATTCAATACTTGGTACTCTAACATTGCTGGTAGTTAAGTAAAATAGCTTCTTTTAATATTTTTGCTATGATGTAATAGCCAAAGTTTTTTTAACTAATCTAGAAGTAACTTCAACTTTTCCAATATGATAAATAAGCTAATTTGAGCCTCAAGGACCACTTCAATTTTAATAACTGTACAAGAAGTTTCTAGGCTAGTCACTTTTTAAGACAAATCCACAAGGAAAAAGTTTTCCTGTAGTTGGCTGTATACCATGTAATACAAAAAAATTAGTAAATCCTTTATAAAAGGTATATATTCAAAATCCCTAAAAAGGGCTACATCACAATCACATAACTAGTTTTCGACTGGTTTACCAGTCATCATCAGGCTTACGTGAAGTTTACACGTTAACCACCAAGATGTAGTTTAACAAAAAGATGTGGGTCAAAGCCCTGTATAAGTGGTTCGTTAAGGAAACATCAGTTAAATATGCCAATTAAAGCATGGATGTTTAAACTATTTTAATATTATGCCCCAGGTAACATCTGAGCTGTGGTGTGACTTGATTACATCGTGAAAGTCTGGTAGAAAATGACCCACATATTTTTGTTAAACTATATCTTGGTGGTTAGCATGTAAACTTCACGTAAGCACTGATGATGACTGGTAAACCAGTCGAAAACTAGTTATGTGATTGTGATGTAGCCCTTTTTAGGGATTTTAAATATATACCTTTTATAAAGGATTTATTAATTTTTTTTAAGACAAAGTTTTAAAAATATGTGTGTCCTCCGTTATCTTGACAACGCCAACGAATGTTGTCTTGTATCTTCTTTGTCCGTATAGGTTAAAGAAATTTTTGTGATGGAAATATAGGGTAACGGGTACAGTGATTGGCCACTTAAGGGATTTCAAATTGAATTAAAATTGTAAATTGGTATATTTTAAAGTGAAATATTTTGTAAGGGTTTTTGAACAATGAAACAGCAAATTTTATAAAAACTCAGGTTATTTTAATAAAAAATAATAATGTATATAAAAATTAACACAAATTTAAAAACATACAAAATTACACAGTTATTGGCCATGCAAACATAGTTATTGGCATATAGAACTACAGTTATTGGCCACTCATAAAATTCCTAATTTTCTTTTTTTGTTTGTGCAGTTAGGGCACACAAAATTATTTAGATTTTCAATTTCTTGTTGTTTCTTAACACAACTACCAATATGCCTCTGACACAAAATAAACATTTTATTCCAACTTTTGATTTAGAGATAGCACAATCCTGTATACAAAAGATTATTATTTACAGGTATGTTGGTATTGTCTGATTGTTTCATCAATATATCTGAGAGAATTTGTATTTTTTCACGTTTTGGATATCTCCCTGTTTCGAAAAACAACTTTCTTTTAGCCGACTCACCAGCACGTTTTTCTTTGCTGGTTTCCAAATTTGTACATTTGCTTTGGGAAGTATTCCTCAAATTTGATAAATTCTTATTGTTGGAGACATCAAAAGATACTTTATCAATTGAGGGCAGAATAGCGTTTTCCTCTACAGAATCAGGAAATTGGTTCCGTGACAGTTCGTGGTTTTCTTTGAGGTTAATCACTTCTGGTATATGTACTCTAACTCCACTTCCCAAAGTAGTGCTTTTAATTGTATGATCAAGAAGTGTGTCTGCTTTAAAAGTATTTGTATCTACAATATCACCTGTATTTAGTGTACATAACATTTTCTTTATTCTTCACAACATTTTGACATTTTTTGCTCTCGGAATTGGCTCTTGTGGTAATTTTTTTTATTACTTTCTTCTTGGTTTTTTTATTTTGTTTACCTTTATTGTTTGCTTTTGCGCCAATTCGCTTTTGTTTTCGTTCTAATTTTATTTTTTCTTGTTCTTCTTTCTCTTCAATTTTACGTCTCTCTGCATTTTGACGATCTGAAGAAGTGAGCACGAAAGGCAACCTTTCTGTTTGCTTTTTACCTTTTCTTTCTGGGGTTTTTAGCCAAAAAAATTGAGGTGTAAATTTCTTTATATAATGAGTTGTCCTGATTTACTAAAGGCAGATTATCGGATGTCGATTGAATATCTAAAGTCATTGTATCTTCTGTCACCATAGTATCTTTTATATTATATGTAATATCACCGTCTTCGGGAAGTTGAACTAGAAAATCAGAAAGTAGATTGTCTTCTGTAATAACAGGAATATCTTGTATGTTGCATATAATTCCATTGCCACCTGCAGGTTTAAGTGTAAGATCTGAAGATATATGAGTTTCTGTGATGATATCTTGTATATCATCTGTGATACCACCTGTCTCTGTAGTCTGAATTGTGTGTATATCTACGGTATTTTTAAATAAATTAAATATATTAAACAGCAATTTTGAATATTCTTTTAGTTCTTCTGAATTATCCAAACTTTAAAATTCTAGCATTTTCTCGGCTCCAACTGTGTGTACAAAATCTTCATATGTTATTGATTTTGTCATTGAACTAGTGTGATTAATACCTTTATTCGGGTCCTTGTTCTTTCCTAAACATTTGGAATAGTCTATTGCCTCAGGGTTCCATGGATACAATCCAGATGCTTGAAAGCCATTGATTTTAATTGACTAATGGCTGTGCTTAATACTAATGCAAAATTCTCTTTGGTGACTACTGAGTTTGGGTTTTCCCGTCTAAACTTTATTACTGTCCGGTTGTAATTTGCCTTTAATGGTTTAAATACAGCAACATCTGCAGGCTGTATAATTCTGGTCGCACTGCGGTATAATGCCACTAAAATAATTTGTAACTTTGAACATATTTCACTGGTTTGAATGGTTAAGTGAGTTTTATGTCCATCAACGAACAAAATAACTGGAAATTTAGTGTTTTTTGCAACTAGGGACTTATATAAGACGTTTCCTATGTATTCATAGAAGTTTTCATTCTTCATCCATTCCGTATCGCTACAGCCTATGCCCCATTCTCGAGGAACTGAATTTATAACATTGCTAGGAAGTCGTTTGTATGGGTAAATAATCATCGGTGCTGTTATTTCTCCAGATGCTGCAAACGTAACCATAACCGTCAAATTAACTTTGGAGTGATGTTCTATTTGATATACATTTTTGCTTCCCTTTACAGCCAACACTCGTTTATTTTTGGGACACAAGAGGAAGCAGGTTTCATCCCCATTTAAAACAAGTGAAGGGTCTTGAAGAATATCAATGTAACCTTTACGATGCAAATATTCTTAAACACTGGTGAACCATTTTCTCATATCTTTTTCAGGCACAACTGAACTTGCTGCTGTTACCGCTTCTGGAGTTAGCTCGCTTAAATCTGGATGTCGCTTTAAAAAGGATCTATACCAACCTCTTCCGGGCCGATTGTCAGTAAAACGATTAGCACGTGGATTTGCGTCAAGAAAACCTTTAACCGAGTCTTGTATATCTTCCACTCTTACTAGAAAACCTTTGCCTTGGCATGTTACGATCCAATTCTTTAAACGATTCTCTTCCTCCAAAGAAAGAATAGGATTGGGACCACGGGTAGTTTTTTCAATAAATTTTTCGCTTGCTCTAAACTGCAGTGTTGCTCTTGGCACATTAAATTGTTTAGCGGCTTTCCGTTGGCTCATGCCATTTACTATGGCCTGAAAAGCAGACTGAAGATCTTGTTCTGTATATTTTTTGTGATACGTTTTATCTTTCCGGATATTTGGCATTTTTGATTCTAAAAATAAAAATCATTTAATAGTATCTAATAATGTTAGCTGCAATACGGACGTTTCAAATTTGATTCAGATTGCCCGCATTGGTACTAATTTTATAACAACTAAAATAATTGTAATTTAAGAAAAACGAATCCTGACAAAAAATATATTCTTACTACACAGTATTGGCCACCCTGTGGTTTAGTGATTGGCAGTCGGCCAACCACTGGTTATTGCCATAAAAAATAAGAAAAAATGCTTGAAATATGTTGTGTTGGACCAAACTAAGCTAAAAGAGCCTAAATTATAATAAATCTTTTAATTTAAAGTAGGTACAGTAATTGGCCAGTGAGCCAATCATTATAACGCGGACATATTTAAGCCACTAAAATTTACCGCTAAAAAATTATAACCTTACTATTAAAACCACCGATAATGTAAGATGTACCCCATTAAACCGCCACAAAACATTAATGTAAGCAGATACACAATATTATTAGCGAAGATAATTCACCTCATGAATTGCCTTCCTTAACAAATTCTTTAAATGACTCTTAAAACTGGATGCATCTGTTAAGCTTCGAACAACACACGCCGTCACAACTAGACAATGTCCATTCTTTCACGGTTTTTGTTCTAAATTTTAAAGAACCACTTGGATTGACATGAAATTTGGCATACGTATAGCTTACATGTCAAAGAAAAAAAGTGATATTGTGTCGATGTGTGCTTTTGCCCTGGGAGTGAATTTCACCCCCTATTGGGGGTGAAAAAATATATGTCCAAAATAAGTCCGGAAATGGGTAAACTGACTAATTTTAAGTAACTTTTGTTCTATAGAGCTTTTTCGCCAACACTTTTCGGGTTATTTGCAAGTGAATACGTTCATTTTTCAACAAAATAACCACATTTTTAGAAGGTTTTTCGCAAATAACTCAAAAAGTAAGTATTTTGTCGAAAAACACGTTCTTGCAAAAATATAGCCTATAAAAAAGGAAAAAAAAATGGTGTAACGTTAGGTCTCTGGATCTCGTAGAACCAGAGTTAGAGCCAATGAAAAATAGATTCACCAAATTTCAAATTAAATATTTCGACGTGAAATATCCAAAAAATTAAGCACTTTTTGGGGAAAATTTAAAGTGTTTCAAAAAAGCTTTATTTCTGTTTTTACAAAAAGCTTCTAGCATTAAATTTAAGCATGTTACTCTCAAAATAAAGTTGGTCTCTTTTTTTTGCAAAAAAAAATCGGGAAGACCACCCCCTAATTAGCAACTTAAATTAAATAAATCGTTACCGCTCCACAAATTATTTTACTTATGTTGTGTTTATATGATCTGTAAGTTTCATCGATTCAAAGTACTTTTGAAAACATTTGGTTTCAAAGTAAAATTTTTAAAAATTTAAATTTTGAAAAATAGGCTTTTTTTCAAAATAACTTAAAAATTGTTAGAGATACCAAAAATCCCGAAAAACAAAAAAAGTCATATTTGCTTTTCTGGATATCATGTATTTTTTTGTTTTTCTGTTAGACAAAAATTGATTAAGATTTGGTGTATCTAAATTTGCATATATTCGTGATCAGTGACTCGTTCAACCCATTTTAACTACAGCCCTTTCAATATTAAGGACTTTGAACCGATGAAACTTACAGATCATATAAACAATATATATACACGAGTCAAGAAACTTGTGAACATGTAACGATTAAGTTAATTTAAGATACTAATTAGGGGGTGACTTTCTCGATTTTTTTACCAAAACCAAAAGGGACTAACTTTATTTTGAGCGTGACTTGTTTAATTTTGATACTAGAAATTTTTTTTATAAAACAAGAATGAAGCTCTTTTTAAACACTTTAAATAAGTTGAAATGAGTTTTCCCCGAAATATGCTTCATTTTTGGTTATTTCACGTTAAAGTATTCCATTTGAAATTTGACGAATATGAACCTATTTTTCATTAGCTATAACTCTGCTTCTGCTAGGTGTAAAGACGTGATATATACACCATTTTTTTACAGGCTATATTTTTGCTAAAAATGTTTTTTCGACAAAATACTTACTATTTGAGTTATTTGCGAAAAACCGTCTAAAAGCGTGGTTATTTTGTTGAAAAAATGAACATATTCACTGCCAAATAACTAATGTCCGTCCCACCTTGACTTTACAGTATAGGGAACATAGGCAGTGCAGTCCTTATGAGAGTTTTTAGCGCGGTGATGCCGATTTTATCAAAAAGAATTAGTAATCGAACATCAGAGAGATTAAATTAAAACTGTTGTAGAAAGGCAATCTACAATTTTAGGATTTATATGCATAATAACTATAGTATATCAATTAAACTTAAATGCATACGGATCCTAAAATTGTAGAATTTTTTTCTAAAATAGTTTTAATTTAATCACTCTAATGTTCGATTACAAATTTTTTTTGATAAAATCGGCATCACCGCGCTATAAACTCTAATAAGGACTGCATTGCCCATGTTCCCTATACTGTAAAGTCAAGGTGGGACGGACATTAGAAAAGTATTGACTTAATGAAAAAACTCTATAGAACAAAAGTTACTTAAAATTAGCCAGTTTATCCATTTCCTGACTTTCTTTTGATGAATATTTTTTCACCCCCAAGAGGGGGTTAAAACCACCTCCAGGCAAAAGCACATATCGGCACAATATCACTTTTTTTCTTTGACTTGTTAGCTATGCGTATGCCAAATTTCATGTCAATCCAAGCGGTTCTTTAAAATTTAGAGGTTTTGCAATATTTTATCGTTAAAGAACGGACTAATAGGTTTGTTCTAGCAAACAGTCAAACTAGTCAGAAACCGACAGCAAACAGTTGATAAGTGAGAGAACATAATACAGTCACCAGTGCTACCCGCGCTGGTCCGCTATTCGGTGATGGTTTCAAACCGTTTGAAACTGATGCTAGAACAAACCTAATATTAACTGAGAGAGATAATGGCTAGACCAAATATATAGCAATGTTGCCGAATTGCAATGCAAATACATTTATTTACTTATACTTTCTGAAAATCTTAATATTTCGGATTTTTGTGAAAGTGGCCAATCACTAGTGACCGGCCAACAACTGTACCCGTTACCCTACATCAAAATTAGTATGATAAAAATTTTATACAAAGATGCAATATTAAATACAATCCACATAAGAACTAGGCACTGGCGAATAATATTAAATCAATTAGCTATTAAAACACAACTGTCAAAAGATATTAAAACATTTTTTAATGATGTTTAATGCTCAACATTAATATCACAATCGAGTGAGAATAAATTGAAAATAATGCGACCATTTTTCGAACACTTGTTTCCTGGCAGGCTCGAGTGACTATTACCGAATGGAAACAAGTTTGAGAAGCAAATTGGAACATTACCTCTTATTTATTCTTACCATCGTGTGATATTTGTATGATTATTTTTTAATACTTACATACAAAATTCAAGCCAAAATAAACATTCAGAGACATTTATCGCAATTAATGTTTTTCAACTTGTCAAAGTGAACAGCATAGTTTAGCAAATATTCAGACGAAGATATCAATAAAATATTAGTTAAAATTAAGTATAAAAATACAGTTCTATTCATGAAATAATTTTACCGAATTACACTCGTGCGCTTAAAATTGTCAATCCGAATTGTCCTCGTGACAATTTGACATTAGGTGCAGAACTAAAAGTTTATTACGGTTCATTTTCTTAAATGCGTCAGTTGTCAAAACTATTAAACTCGTTGTAATTAAACAAAAACAAAATACCTCAAATGTATTACCACTATACAATAAACAATACTGTACCGGGTGTCCCAATAAGAATGGCTCTCGACCATATCTCAGGAACCGTTTATAGTACAGCTTTGAGAAAAAAATATTTATAACAAAAGTTGCCTCGGGAAAAGCCTGGAAATTATTTTCATAATTGTAGTTCCTCTGCTAGAGGGCGTAATTGAATATCAAAAATTAAAAAAAAAATTTACAAAATTTACCTAATGAAAGGGCACTGGAAATGCGATCATCGTATTCTTCATAAAATTCTGCGCATATTTGATATCACAAGTTTAAGTCTACCTTTGCAAATAAGAGGTGGGGGTGAGTGGGAACTTTGTTATTAAAAAATGGCTGTAAGTCCGGTTCTGCTAAATCGAATTTTGCATACTTGGTCTTGTTGAAAACAGCTCTTTTTCGTCAATGTAAAAGTCTTATTTTCGAAATAGCCTAATAAGTAATGTGCCAGCTAGTAGGCGTTATTTAATTATTTTCGGAAATCTAGTTTTCTTTGGAGAATATTAAATACAAGTATGCATTTTTAATCCTATATTACAAAATTAGACCAAATTAGCAACATAATACCGAAAACCGCATGTCGATACCTTTTTTCTATCTCGAAATATCTTAAGAAACGTGTAAATTTTTAAACAACTGTTAATGTCACCGGTAAAAAAAGTTAAAGAAAAGTAGTGTGCTATGGAAAAAACAAAGAAACATTTTCCAGATGTAAACGTATATAATTAATTAAAACAACAATAAGACAAACAACACTATATATAACAAAGAAATAAAAGCAATTACTTACTTAGTGACGACCTAAATGTTCAAATTGTTGCCCATCATGTTCTTTCAAGAGTAGATTGAACAGCAGTCTCGATTTCTGCTTTTGCAATGCTTTGAATGGCGTTTCGTATTCTCTAGATTCTAGATCATGTTTTCTCGCGTAGTGGGCCTGGTGGTAAAAACAAGGTCTTTAATCCGTCCCCATAAATGAAAGTTTAAAACAGTTAAATATTTTGCTATTCAATCTACTCTTAAAAGAGTAAATGCTTGCATCGAAAATGATGGGCAACGATTTGAACATTTAGGCAGTCACTAAGACTCAGTAAGTAGTTGCCTTTATTTCTTTGTTATATTTTATAGTGTTGTTTGTCTTATTGTTGTTTTAATTAATTATATATGTTTACACCTGGAAAATGTTTATTTGTTTTTTCCATAGCACACTACTTTTCCTTAACCTCGTTTACCGGTGACAGTAACAGTTATGTTTAAAATTTACACATTTCTTAAGATATCTCGAGATAGAAAAAAGGTATTGACATGCGGTTTTCGGTATTATGTTGCTAATTTGGTCTAATTTTGTAATACATGATTAAAAATGCATACTTGTATTTAATATTTTCCAAAGAAAACTAGATTTCCGAAAATAATTAAATAACGCCTACTAGCTGGCACATTACTTATTAGGTTATTTCGAAAATAAGACTCTTACATTGACGAAAAAGAGCTGTTTTCAACAAGACCAAGTATATAAAATTCTATTTAGCAGAACCGGACTTACAGCCATTTTTTCATAACAAGGTTCCCACTCACCTCCAACTTTTATTTGCAAAGGTAGACTTAAATTTGTGAAATCAAATATGCACAGAATTTTATGAAGAATACGATGATCGGATTTCCAGTGCCCTTTCATTAAGTAAATTTTGTAAAATTTTAATTTTTTTATTTTTGATATTCAATTACGCCCTCTAGCGGTGGACC
Source organism: Diabrotica virgifera virgifera (assembly GCF_917563875.1). Lineage (NCBI taxonomy): Eukaryota > Metazoa > Arthropoda > Insecta > Coleoptera > Chrysomelidae > Diabrotica > Diabrotica virgifera. The sequence continues at coordinate 79,803,615 of NC_065449.1, read as the reverse complement.
TACAATTATGAAAATAATTTCCAGGCTTTTCCCGAAGGAACTTTTGTTATAATTTTTTTTCCCAAAGCTGTAGGTACTATAAACGGTTCCTGAGATATGTCCGAGAGCCATTCTTATTGGGACACCCGGTACAGTAGAAATTCCCAGTATAATAATAATGTGATTGAACAAAATTAAACACGTGATGAAAAATCTTACTACACGATTGGAAATTAAAATCATTAAAAAATAATCACTACAATAGAAGTTCCAACAGAATGTAATAATGGTTAATAAAACAAAAATAAAATAAAGATATTTATTAAAACTCAAAACGCTACAATACCTGAAGCGGATAAACTAAGGTAGACAATACATAAGAAAACAATATAATTCTATAAGACAAGTAAACTAAAGCAAACAGTCACCCAAATTTTTTATAAAGATTCATTCCAGAAGACAGTCAATAAGGCCAAAAAAATCCATAGAAGAGGTTTCATTAAGTTGACACTGACGATTTTCTAGACCATTTTTTACTGTTAGCATACGAGATTTTTACTACTTGTGATAACAAGTTGTCTATCTTATATTGTTCAGATGCATGATTATGTTCGTTAAAGATATAGACGGTGTTACCAGTTGTGTACAAATAATTAGAACACTTGGTAGGGTATCTTCTGCAGCGCCATCTAGTTTTCTTGGATTCTTTCCAATGAAACGTGTAGCAGTAGTCATTTAACAGAAGTTTCGGATGTTTCGGACCTTTTTCAAAGTATACTATGCCTAAAATAAAACAAAGTTATGGTACAGAATAATAAGTTTGTTAAGAGTCATATGTGAAAGAAAGGTAAATATGTATTAAATAACGTTACAACAGTTTTTTTGTTTATGGGGTAAATACCCCCGGAATGAAGATTGGGATCATGAGATAGTAGTAGTAAGTCGAAGACGAATTTGAAGACAGAACCCATATTTTTTATTACGCAGTAAACCTGGAGTATACAGGAGCCATCTTACTGAAATGCTAGATAATATACAGACAACTCTTTGTTTGGACTACGCACCGAACTATCACATTTGAAATAATAGTTCTTCCACAATAAATTTTCCCATGCGTCAGGATTAATTTTCAAACAAGTTGAATCAAAAAATAAAGTGAAACGTACGTCGATGTATATTTCATTGTCAGAGTCCATCAGTGGTAATAATTAGGAAATGGCTATTATCCCGTGAACGTATTTTATAAAGTTAATTTAGTGAACTGTTTAATCTTTTTTCACTATTGAGGAGATTGATGGACTCAACATTAAACAGCTTTAACACCATACAGACTATTAAAAATATAAAGATAAACATAGAACGGTAATAAATAAATTAAAAAACAGTCACAACAACAAAGATACTATTGTTAAGAAGATTTAATAATATGACCTAAGGTTGAGAAATACAAAACTATCGAGTGAATTACATTAAAAAAACAAATAATATTTTTAATATATCAAACCTTTGGGGAACAGTAATACAAATGCAAATTTTTCACATATTGTGTTATCAATAACGATATTTCATATATCAAAAATCATAGTTATTTTTATGTATCATAACCATTGTGGTTATTACAGCGACCGTAAATTTTTAGTTAACAATTCAATTGGTGCTAAACTGTTCATTCAACTTAAATCGGCTTCTGGAATTACAATCTATACGAAAAGAGCTTTTATATTACCAAGTTATTTAATTACTGATAAACAATTACTTATCTAAAATTTTAGTTGAAAATTGAAGATTTTGTTGGAAAAACCCGAATTTTCCGGAGAAACTGTTTGTCAAAGTAAATCCGGAAAAACACGTCTCTATGCAGAATTTAATTACGGTGAATTGTTATTTGGGTATTTTTGGTGTAAAGTTAAAATCTTTGGAGCTATAGAGCAAAAATTGAAAAAACTGTATTTTTCGAAAAACAATTTCATAGACATATCGACGTGCTCTCCGAGGCCAACAACTGGTGGTTTTAGCCCATTTGTTAATTGTTTGTGGAGTGTGTTTGCAAAATTGAATCATCAATTCTCAACATTAATATCACAAGAGAGTGAAAATAAATTAACAATAATGCGACAATTTTTAGAAAACTAGTTGCCTGGCTGTTACATCTCAAATATTCAATTTTCATACTCGATATTAAACAATCTTTTTATCACCCCGTATATCACACTAATATGTCACACCAATATGTCTGCAACGAATTCTGCAATTCTTTGGTCACGTGGTTCGCAGAGGTGACGACAGTTTGGAGAGATTAATTGTTTCTGGAAACGTTCCGGGGAGAAGATCAAGGGGACGATCACCAACTAGATGGTCTGACCAAATAAAGCATTCAGCTGGAAACTCATTCTGCGAAGCTCTTAGAGCAGCTGAAGATAGAGACCAATGGAGAAACATTTTTAGGAATATTGGAAGAAATCACGATCCTCAGTAATGGGAAAACGACAGGATAGAGATATCACACTAACGCAATTGTTATTATATTGCAAACATGTGCGGGCTATTTAATTAGTTTAATTATTGCAAATCATAAACAATATTTTTGGTTAGGAAACACTAAATGTGCTGACTGAATAAAATCCTTTGTTATTAGACGCGTGGGCTGCCCCCGATACTAGGGCAGCTAGGAAAGAGCATACATTAGATTCATTCCTTCGAGTAACTTCAACGAGTCAAGAAGTGCTTTTTAATACAATTCCTTCGAGTCAATTCAAAGAGACAGCATGTAGTCTCAAATGATTCTCAGTTCAACCATCATACGAAGCGGTCAGTAAAGTAGCGTCAGTAGGTCTCCCGGGAAGTTAGTGTCATTTACTGAAATAAATTATCATCTTGAATTTGGTATTTCACTAAAGGCGATAGATCCTGCAGCTGAGCTCGAAGATTATACGCATAGACACGAGAGCCCGGAAGGCTATCTGGAAACAAGAGTGCTCTGGAAACAAGTTTGAGAACAAAATTGGAGCAATTTATTCTTACTATCGTGTGATATTCGACAGATTATTTTTTTAATACTTGCATATCAAATTCAAGTCTTTGTATAAAAACATTCAGTTACATTTATTTCAATTAATGTGACACACATTTTTCAACTTGTCAAAGTGAATAGCACAGCTTAGCAAATATTCAGACGTAGTTTTCAATAAAATATTAGTTAAAATTATTTATAAATACAGTTTTATTCATGAAATAATCTTACCGAAGTACAATCGAGCGCTTAAAATTGCCGATTTTTATGGTCCTAATAATTTAAAATTACATGCAGAGCTAAAAGTTTATGGTTAAGTAATTTTCTTAAATGTGAGAGTTGTCAAAACTAGGAAATTCAATGTAAATAAAGAGTAACAATCTACCTAAAAATATTCCCACTATAATAACCTAGGTAGAAAATTCCCGGTGTAGTAATAATCTGATTGGACAGAATTAAACACGTGATGAAACATCTTACTAGGCGATTGGAAATTAAAATCATTAAAAAATAATCACTTCAATATATTTTACATCTTTGGTATTCAAAACTTTAGTTTCAGAAATTTATTATTAAAGATCTAAGGTTTCTTAACTTTCTCCGTTTATTTACTAAAACTTAAGTGGCGCCATATCTGTGATAATATGTTCTATTGAACCAAATATCAATTTCTAAAGCTAGTTTAGAACCCACAACTCACTCTCCACCGACCATCATCTGGCTACCGTTCGCATTATAGCGGTGTCGGAAAGTTGGTCGAGAACACTTCGTCGACGGAAAATTAGTCGACAACATTTGGTCGACAAACAGTTGGGCGAATGTACAATTCGTCGACGAAAATTTGATCGAATGAATTTTTCGTCGACAAAGACCCAAAGGGAATAATAGTGACAAATGAAGAATTATTGATTTTTGATCTTTGATCAAATTTGACTTGTCCGGAAATGCTCCGTTCGCAAGTGCGCCGACACCAAAAAGAAGAACAGTACATCATTAATTAAAATATCGGTTTATATTTGCTGCCTACTCTCCCACCGCAGCCATTTTTTTCATAAAATTTAAAAATAATAATTAAGATTTAGAAAAAACCCCAAAAAAATAAATTAAGATATGTATAATATAATATTCCAGTTAACAAAATAAAAAACAATAATCCGTCATTTCTCACCATTAATCCCTTTATCATAAAGATAAATAACAATTTGTCGACGAAAAATCCATTCGATCAATAATGTTCGTCGACGAATTGTATACATTCGATGAATTGTGCATTCGACCAACTGTTTGTCGACCAGATGTTGTCGACTAATTTTCCGTCGACGGAGTGCTCTCGACAAACTTTCCTAGACCCGCATTATAGATATTATTTGGTGGCCTTTCTAGATACATCAAAATAAAAAAAACACTGGACGGAAGGGCCGCCCGGTACGATGAGAACTTTATCGTACCGATCTATTATCTTTATGGTACTAGATACTGGCATTCTATAAAAATTACAAAGTTACTCGTTATTTTGATATTTTAGAAACACCTTCTGTACTTGAAAGTATTTTATGGTTCTACGCATCATTAATTCCTGCATTTGAGAAAATGTTCCATGCCATATTTTGGGGACACACTATAGGTGTATAGATTATTGCATAAATCAATAGAATATTATAGTCATACTTTCATTTCAAATTATGTAGTTCATTTTCCTGAGAAATTAATAGTTTACAATATTTGCATTTCATTCTATTTCGATTACGCCAGTCAATGCGCGAGATTAAGAACAAGATATTATCTCCGAATTCTATCCAACTGCATGGATTTAAATGAAATTTTGGGAGTAGCCCAATCTCCTAATTCAAAGTCTATCCTATATACTATGGCGCTTTTATCATGGGGGAGGTTCCCACCACTTCTCAGGGGTGAAATATTTTTATTTTCGAATTACATGGAGAAAAAGGAAGATTTTTAAGAAAATTTAAAAATTCATTCTATAACTTGATCACATTTTTTACAAAAACCATTCATTTTAAACCCGTTCAACTTTTTGAAAGCAGAAATAACACTATATTAAAAGGTATTGCAAAAGAAAAACAATGCATTTAAATTATGGTGGATGGGGAGTTAAATGTATATACTTTTCATTTTTCCTTAAAGTACATTAGTCATATATTTTTTTTGCACCATATCTCGCTTAGTTTGTATGTAAGCGACATTTAACGGTGCTCGTTTTAAAGGCCCTTTTAAACACTCCAAAAGGTGTTGGTAGCATTATACACCTAAAACCTACCGTTCCTCTGTTATTTCAAGTTGAATACACCAATTTGAGTATGCACCAAAAAACAAATTATTTTCAACTACCATATCTCTTTTTGTATTATAAATAGAACATTTACGAAGGAACGAATCTCTTTATTATTTATAATCTAAAAAATGTTTTATATAGTGTTTTTAGTTCGATGCATAGTTTTTAAGGTATTCACAAAAAATCGGCTCGAAAAGGTGTCATTTTTAAATGAAAATGGCCAATTTTCAAATACGCAAAACTCAAAAAGTATTGACTTCTCAAAAAAAAGTATAGACCAGTTTTTGCTTACAAATAGGTTCTTTAGCCACTTCCGTGCTTATTTTGACCAACAAATTTTCCACCCCCTTGAAGAAGTGGAAACCGCCCCAAGATAAAAGCGCCATAGTATATAGGGTAGATTTTGTTTCTTGAGCTATTCCCTACTTACTGTGAAAATATCAAGTACATCAATGTAGTAGGATGGAATTCGGAGCCAAATACCCTCATTGACTGCCCTACAATAATGCTCTGCTATGATCGCGTGAGAGAGGACACACATAAGATTATAGCAAAATTTCTATTTACCGTAACTTTTCGAGTTTTAGAGCTACAGCAATAAATGTTATATCATTTGAAAGGTAATTTTACATTCTTTCAAAATATGTAAAAATATACAGGGCGTATAAAAAAAATTAAGATTTTTTATTCATTTCCGGTTCAACCGGAAGCCATATTTTTGATAAAATTTATTGTGATAATAGATAATAAAGTACCATATATGTCTGCAAAATTTCAAATTTTAGTTTCTATTAAGGAAGTTACGGGCACTCGAATATTTTTTTATAAAAAATTCATAACTCCCCTCCTATGGGGAGTTAAGAAATATGACTAATGTCATTCAATTTACCGATAGGATATCAAAAATATACCAAAAAATAAAAAAATTCCTTGGAGCCATTTTTGAGAAAATCTAGTTCAAATTTATGTCAAATTTTGACCCCTTAAATATAGGCCATTTTTATAGCCCCACTTTAGGCTATATAACGAATTTTTCAAATTAAACTTATCTTAAACAAGTTTTTAGATAGGTAGGGAAGTGTGTCGGGTGGGCGGTCGGCCATGTTGGCCGCCATCTTGAATTTGGAAATGTCAAATTCCGCATTTTTATTTACCTATCGATGAGCTTACTTTGAGTTGAATTTCATTCACTTCGGTAAAAATTTGCAAAAATGGACCCTAAATAACCCCCCTATTTCGGCCCCCCTTTGAGAGGTTTTTTTTTTTAAAGCTTAGTTTCTCGACAAAATTCTCTTAAACTTACTCATACCGAATTTCATCAAAATCGGTCCGGTAGTTTTTGCTGGGCGGTGGCGACATACGTACATACGTACGTACATACTTCCGACATGTTTTTTTTATTTGCTTTTTAGACTCAGGGGGACTCAAAATGTCGAAAAAAAGTGAAATCTGAAAAAATTTTTTGCACGATCCTATAACTTTATCTATTATACATTATACTATACTACGTATATAGTACGATAAAGTAAAAGAGCGCACATTAATATAACACATTATATAACATGAAAATCAATAGATTAGTGAACGTACGTATAAATCAGCTTGTACTCAGAAAAAATCTTTGCACAAGCTGTAGATAAAGCACGAGAAGGAATAAAAGGCAATGGGAAAATCGTGCACAACATCAGGTACGCCGATAATTTAGTACTGATTGCTGGCAGTGAAGAAGAATTACAAATTCTGTTAACCAACGTAGTGTAACAACGAGAACTATATGGTCTTAAGGTGAATGTAAAAAAAAACTAAAGCAATGGTAATTTTCTAAAAAGCACACGCCAGTTATAAACATACTAGTCAATAACAATCTCATTGAACACGTGAAAAAGTTTAAGTAGGCTAGGATGTTGAATACATGAAATCTTAGACCAAGAACAAGAGGTTAAATGTAGAACAGAACATGTAAGAAACACCTTCTTAAAGATGCGACACTTACTCACTACCCGTAATCTTGAGCTGTCCCTACGCTTCCGCAGGATAAAGTATTATGTATATACATAGTGTATTACACGACATGGAAGCTTGGACGTTAACAGTCAGCTCGTTACGACGTTTAGAGAGCTTTGAGATGTGGGTATTTCGTCGTATGCTGAAAATTCCATGGACTAACCGCGTTAGAAATGGAGAAGTTTTAAGGCGTATGAATAGAGAACGTGAACTCACAGAAATTGTGAAGAAAAGTAAAACATCTTATCTTTGACACATATGTAGACACGACAGGTAAAACTTCCTTTAGCCGATTATAGAAGGGAAAATATAATGCAGACGCTGCCTGGGTACACGACAAATGACCTGGTTGCGCAATATCAAAGAATGGACAGGATTAGACTTTCAAAGTTTACTAAGAAAAGCCCAAGATGGAGAACACTTTGCAGAAGACATCGCCAACCTCCGCTAAGAAGACGGCATCTAAAGAAGAAAAAGGTATAAAGGTAAAGTCTGGCTTGCATATTGTAGAAGCCTTGGAGGTGTCACCAGGAAAATGGACCAATAAGTTTTCAATTTAAAAATCTTTTAGTAATATTTTTAATATTTTTCAATATTATTAATGTTGCTATTAGGATTGAAAACTTTACCTTTCAATTGCCAGATGACGCTAGTCACCTAATCCATACACGTCAGTTGCAATGTGGGGATAAGCTTTCATGGTTGGTCACTTCGAGTATGGAGCAGCAGGCCTACGCCTCCCCGAAGATGACTCCAATAAGAGTCAAAAATCGTCGGTTCAGAGTGCTGGACTGCGCTCCGTATTCTAAGTGAAAAATAAGATTGTTTTGCCTTCGCATTTCAACTGAATAAAAATAGTATAAATTTTTATTTTTATTAGTATTACTCCTATAGAGTAACTAGGTCCATTTTCCGTTGGAACTTTACCAAGCTGCAGACGGGGGTAGTGAATTGCATAGTGTAGAATTCCTTCCCTTTTGTCTTCGCTGCAGCATCCATCTGGCTTGCATATTGTAGAAGCCTTGGAGGTGTCACCAGGGAAATGGACCAATAAGTTTTTCAATTTAAAAATCTTTTAGTAATATTTTTAATATTTTTCAATATTATTAATGTTGCTATTAGGATTGAAAACTTTAGCTTTAAATTCTCAGATGACGCTAGTCACCTAATCCATACACGTCGGTTGCAATGTGGAGATAAGCTTTCATGGTTGGTCACTTCGAGTATGGAGCAGCAGGCCTACGCCTCTCCGAATATGACTCCAATAAGAGTCAAAAATCGTCGGTTCAGAGTGCTGGACCGCGCTCCGTATTCTAAGTGAAAAATAAGATTGTTTTGCCTTCGCATTGCAACTGAATAAAAATGGTATACATTTTTAAAAAGGGATAAATCATAATTAAAAACTTCATATAAACAATTATAATAGTCGTACAGTTCAACATTTTATTACTATTATATTTTATTATCAATATTATCTTATAAAAGCATGACTGCTAAATGTCTAAAAATTATTTATTTTCATACTTCTTCTTTTCTCTTCACCGTAGATGAGTCTGACTTGTTGTGATCTTAAGTGGCTCACATTAAATGCTTCTGGTGGATGATTATGCCCGTTATGGACAATTACGGTGTTGCTAGATGTATACAGAAAATTGGGACATTTTGTACTAGTTTGCCGCCTACAACGCCATCTTGTTCGATTGATTTCTTTCCGGTGTATGGTGTAACAGTAGTGGTTTAAAATAAGTCTTGGGTGCTTTTGACCCTTTACAAAGTATACAATTCCTAAAACACATTATTTTAGTAACGTATATGTTTAAAATTAAAAAATGAAAATGGAAAATTTTTTTACCACAAATTAAATAATATTAACCCAGTCGTTGAGATACAATTAATATCTACAACAAATAGGACGAACACGAATAATGTCCTAAAATAAAGATGTACAAACATAGGTTGCTAGTTGAAAAGTATGAGACTCTTACCTGTAATATGGGTATGTGTAACACTATTGATTCAAAAAGCTTTTTTAAAGGGTACTAACAATTTATTGCAGTAAAAACACAAAATGGAGCACAAAAACTGGGAGATGAGAAGAAGACATACATACAAGCAAGTAGATCCAACACTAGTTGATCAAAAGAAATAAAACTACTACCTAAAACTTTTCAACCGGATACTACCTCCTAACTTAAAAAAACTGTATCTTTGTTTCCCTTTATTATTAGAACATTTTGTGAACTTAGGTTTGCTTTATCAATAACCTCACATGGATGGTTGTGTTCATTGTGAACGCACACAATATTTCGAGTTGTATAAAGAAAGCTAGAACAGTTGAAATTGGTAGATCGACGCATACAACGCCATGTTGTCCTCTTTTGGCTGTTACGATGTAAGCTATACGAGTGATTGTTGAGAATCAACACGGGATTTACTCTTCCTTTTCGAAAATACACTATGCCTAAAAAATTACACAGTTAGAAACACAAAAAATTTAATGAAATAGATATTTGATGTCTTCTCTTCGAGTGGGCTGCAGTGTAGTTTCAAATCTATACGTACCAAGTACCAAAACGACACACTATTGCGAAGTTGTTATTACAGATGTTTTATCATACATTCTAACACAATATATGATATTTTAATCATTTAGATGCATCCAAATAACTACAGATTAACAGAGAAATGCCATACACAACGTTGCGAACATGGCGATTCTTGTGACATGTAGGTGTAGGTAGACAATATTAAATCCTATAAAAGTCTCAAGCGACAAGTCGTCCATTTTATCCAGGACAGTACCTAACTTTTTTACCGGGATAATTTTATTATTTATTTATTATTTATACTTTAGATAAATTATAGATATAGGTACGTTATATTAAAATAATATTTTTAAAATTGAATAAAAAATATTATTATACTGGGTTGGGATAAAGTATGGAACCAAGCAAATATCTTTGAAACGAAAAGAACAATCATACAGAAGTAAAAAACTTCATTTGTACAATGGTATAAAAAATTTATTAAAAACTATTAAAAGTCATCCAAAAGGATCTGCAAAACGTTTTCAATCTAGATCAGATCATCTTCAGTGCGTTTTGTCTAGTATATGGAACTAGTAACCTTATGAAAATGGTTTACATGATAATTCTATAATATTTATAGCGACTCCAAGTCGATGTTAAAGGATTAATTTATGTGTTAGGAGTGCTCAAAGGGCAACATGGTTCCCTGCTCGATAAAAAAATCGTGGTTCTTGCCAGGTCCATTGAACTGGCAAGAACAACGATTTTTTTATCGAGCAGGGAACCATGTTGCCCTTTGAGCACTCCTAACACATAAATTAATCCTTTAACATCGACTTGGAGTCGCTATAAATATTATAGAATTATCATGTAAACCATATTTCTCGATGTTACCATTTTCATAAGGTTGCTAGTTCCATGTACTAGGCAGAACGCACTGAAGATGATCTGATCTAGATTGAAAACGTTTTGCAGATCCTTTTGGATGACTTTTAATAGTTTTTAATAAACTTTTTATACCATTGTACAAATGAAGTTTTTTACTTCTGTATGATTTTTTAATTATGGTATACAGCCAGCTACTGGGTATTTTCCCATTGATTTTGAAAAGAACAATATTTATGAAACTTTGCTTGCAAGCTGTTTCACCGGAAATACCTTTAACTTATTTAATTTAAATGGGACACCCTGTATATTTATACGGATTTTAAAATAACTTGTTATTTTTAATTCATACATACCAAATTTGGTAGAAATTTTTTTTTAAAGTGTCTAAAGATAATTTTTTGTATTAATACAACGTAGTAGGAAATAAACGAGTACCATCTATACTGTAGACTAAAATTGTTGTTTATATGCACTACATGACTTATTTGAATTTATTATAGTAGGTAAAACTGTTACTGAACTAATTGAGAGAAATAAGTTTTATTAAAAATAGTTCATTTAAGTGAAAAATATCGTATTAAAATATTAATGATAATCGGTGATGGTGAATTTTCGAAGTCGATGGATTGGACGTAGAGGATTCATAGAGTAGCCCGCTCGTTCTCCGGACCTCAACCCGTTAGATTTTTTTTTGATTATCTAAAATCACGCGTTTACGTTAGGTGACCAACATGCCTGGAGAATCTGAGACAAAGAATAATTGATGAATGTGAACTAATACGTGGAGAAATCTTACAAAAAGTGACTCACGAATTTATTTACAGGCTTGCACGTTGTCAGGAGGTGAACAGCAAACATTTTCAACATTTGAAATTATTTTTTTTATTTTTAATATCATTGGTCTAACGTAAATAAATTAACCTATTTTTTAACTGTAAGAGATTTATTTCTTGTTTTAATAGTTTCTTCTTCCAAACTTGGTATGTATGAATTAAAAATAACAAATTCTTTTAAAATCTGCAAAAATATACAGGGTGTCCCATTTAAAGTAAATAAGTTAAGGGTATTTCCGGTGAAACAGGAAGTGGAATATTAACAAAAAATATGGCAACAGATGCTTTTTGCGTCACTGTACTTGCATGCAAAGTTTCATAAATATTGTTCTTTTCGTTTCAAAGATATTTGCTTGGTTCCATACGTTATCGCAACTCTGTATGTATATGTATATCATTTAGATTTTTCTGTTTGTTGAGTGGGTCATACAACAAACAGATACTTACAAATATCCGGGACACGAGATCAAAATAAGCAGACACAATCAAACACATGAAATATAGAGGCGAATAGGCTTACCATGGACAGCATTTGGCAAACTAAGCCATACTCTAAAAACTGCAATTACCAATTGGTTTATAACCAATGGGTTTTGCCCGCACAAACTTATGGAGAAGAGACTTTAACATTGACGCAAAAATCCGCGAATAAACTCAGAGTTACACAACGAGCCATAGAATCTGCGATGGTGAACGTGAGCCTTCGAGACCACATAACAAACCAACAAATCAGTACCATGTCACTTTTGTTTCTTGATGTATTCACAGTTTTCATGAAAATCGATAAAGATTCAACGAAATCAGTGGTGAAAACCATCAGTGAGTGCACTATATAGATACTATTAGATCATCCGTATGTTATTACAATGTTGCGATTGTTGTGAATTTATTTGTCCTAGCGATTTATTCGATAGGTTAAAAACGCCTATTATTTTGGGTGCCTGCTTGTCATAGTAATTTTTTTGGTATACAAATTAACTAAATTGCAGTTTAATGGTAACAGTAGAGCGAAAGTAGAAAAACTTCAAGGCCATATTTATTGGTAGTTGACAAATTTCGATTGAATTTTGTAGGACTCACACCTTTGAAGTAAATCGACTTTTAAAAACAAGTCAGTGTGATCAATTTTTTTCTGTTAACCATTCTTTTAGTTCTTCTTTAGTCCAGCTGCTTGAAGGAAATTTATCTTCTATTTTTGAGTGATTTAAAATTATCAAATATAGATATTATAATAAAAATGATTAAACATTATACTTCAATAAAAAAATATTATTATTAACCAAAGTACATACCCTGTATAACAGGTTCAAAACAAATTAACGATAAATAAAACACACTGAAAATGTTGACAAATTTATTGAAAGAAATACAACTGATCTACATGAATATCAAAAATCCACATGAATAACCTAAATTTCAAATGATATGTTCACAGATAAACCAAACAATTTTCATATTATAGAATTTAATTAATTATTGTTAAATAATGAACATATGGCGTCCATATTAAAAAAATAGTTCTTGAAATAGAAAAGTAATTTATGAAAGTTTAAAATAGTAAGGAGTGTTATTTAATTTTGAAATCTTTCTGCATATAGTCTAAGAGCTAGAGCCGAAAAACCATCGTGATAAGTAATATGGAGTTTGGCATGTGAAATGTGTCTATTGTATATTGATAATTATGACCCCTTTCAGGCTGACACCTCCGTGGATACAGGAAGTAGCAATAAGGAATGAAAGGGGAAAGTGTAGTCTTTAAAGGTTTTCACCTCCTATTTTGTTAAAACTCCATCGATTTGCATGAAAATTGGTGACTAGTTAGAACTTACCTCAGGAAATAAAAATATTGTAGTGCCAACTTGCACTATTACCCTGAGGGTGGATACCACCCCTTCTCGGGGGTGAAAACGATTTTATTAAAAATAACCCCACAAATCGATAAAGGGACAAATTATAAGTAAAATTTGTTACATCATGTTATTAAAATAAATCAATACTTTTTGAGTTATTAAAGATCAAAGATTTGTCTGTTTAAGAACACATGCGTGAAGTTACGGATGATAAAAAGAAAATATTAATTAATTGTATGTTACTAAAATACTATTTTTATATTATTTTGATATTATAAACAACGACGGATCCAGCCACCTTGCAAGGAGGGGGCAATGAAATAAAAATTTTCTCGTCAGTCGCGTAGGCAGGGTTTTTTTTCGGAATGGGCTGTTAATTACTTTCTTTTTCTTCATGTACCATGTCCTTTCAGAATGTTGGTTTATATCATAGCCATCTTAATTATTTTATTCACTGCCACTCTAAATTAACCACGAAGTGCTTCTTCGTCCTGGACTGCGCTTGGCTTCTATTTTCACTTGCATAATATTTTTTTTATTTGTGGCTTTAGCACTTAGCTTTTTAGCCAGATACAATTATGTTGATAATAACAATTAATACTAATACAAAAAACAAACTATTAAAGCTAATACAAATTATTAAAATACATATTATTCTAATTTACTTAATACTAAATAAAAAAGTGTCTATCCATACTTAGAGGTCATTAGAGTCAAAGAAAAGAAAAAAAAGAAAACCTCTTAAGAACGCATGTTAAGAAATTACTATAAATAGGGAAAACGAGGGTAAATAAAAAAATTGGGTTAAAACAAAGGTTAATGAGATTAGCTAAAATTGATTACAGACACACATTTGTATTATGTATAAATTTGATTAGACAATCATATACTCTTTTGTCATTAGTAGCCAATAGATTATTTATTTGGTATGGAGGAAATATTTGCAGCGTTTGCAAGTTGTTTAAAAGAGTTCCTGAATGCTGAATATATTTGGAACACTTAAAAAAGATATGATCAAGATCTCCTATTCGAAACTTCTCATTACATGTCCAAAATACTCCATTTTTCTCTACTTGATGCCTTTTATAATCTCAGTAGTCTTGCTAAGACGTTCTAGTATGGTGAGTGTCGAATCTTCTTCACCCAAGATTCTTTTAAAATTCTTCTATAGCACCACATTTCGACCTTCATAACCTCAAGGCGATTTAAGTCGATCGATTTTAACGAAAATTCTTGGATTTAAAATATTGTTTATTATTTTTATTTCAGTTATTTTAATTGTTTAATTGTAGTAAACTTTGTATCTAGGGCTTTTCGTCTTCCTTGTTTTTTTTAGATGTCGCTGTTTTGCGTCTCAAAGGTGGAATCATTGCACCGCGGTGATTTCTTGATATTTGGTTTAGAGTTGTGACTGCATAGCTCCACCGATGACGCATGAGATGCAGAAATAGATATCTGGAGATGGTGGTCCAACTCTGAAGCAAATAAAAACAAAAACTGCCTTTTCCTCCTTCCTAGATCGTTTTTATTCACAGTCCAAGACTCGACACCATACAGTAAGATTGAGAACACGTACTTCGGAGAAGGAATTCTGTTTTGCTTCAGTTATTCAGTTATCAACAGGACACAAAACCCACTGTTTATTTTCAATCGTAATTATCTCTTTCGTAAAAAAATGCAACACCAGGCGAAGTCTCAAGGAGGGGGCAGTTGACTCCATTGACCCCCCTTGGATCCGCGCCTGATTACAAATTTAGCAAAAGTGTATTCGAATATGTCAAATGTACCCAGTATTGGACACCCCCAGTTTCTGGACATATTCAGTTTATAATGAAAAAAAAAAAAATTCAATTAAATATCGAAATAATATAAAAATAATATTTTACTAACATACACATACAATTAATTAACATGTTCTTTTTATCATCCGTAACTTCACGCATACGCTCTTAAATAGACAAATCTTTGATCTCTAATAACTCAAAAAGTATTGATTTATTTTAATAACATGATATAACAAATTTTACTTAAAATTTGTCCATCTATCGATTTGTGGGGTTATTTTTAATAAAATAGTTTTCACCCGCGGGAAGGGGTGGTATTCACCACCAGGGTAAAAGTGCAAGTGGCACCAAATCAGTTTTGTTTCTTGAGGTATGCTCTAACTAGTCACCAATTTTCATGCAAATCGATGGAGGTTTAACAAAATAGGAGGTGAAAACCTTTAATGACTGCACTAACTTTCCCCTTTCATCCCTTATTGCTACTTCCTGTATCCACTGAGGTGTCAGGCTAAAAGGGGTCATGCTTGTCAATATACAATGGACACATTTCACAGGAAAAACTCCATATTACTTTTGACGATGATTTTTCGGCTCTAGCTCTCCGTCTAATAAGGCTGACAGGGACTAGTAGGCTATTGATTATATTCAAAATAAGATAGCTAAAAGGAACTACAACGTTAACGGGGTTTTATTATTTCATATGGTCAATGCACATCTATATATGAAAAAACCGCGGAGTGCTACCATTTAAAGGGGTGCGTTTTTGAGAAATGGGTCAATTAGTCCCTGGGCACAGGTTACATTAGGGTGAGTTCTATGCACTTTTGGTACAAACATATCTACATAAAAATTGTTCCTGGTTAAATTTCCTATCTAAATATCACTTTTAAAAGTCAATGATAGTTTTTTTTACAAAAATATATTCAAAAGAAAAAGCACAAAGGAACCCAAAAGAAGGAAATTTTGTTTTTTGTCCCATAACTTTTGTCCACGGGGATATAGGTATAGATATTGCTTCACAGAAAAAAAACTTACATATTTTATCTTTAAAATGATGTTTGGTAGAGGTCATTAGGATTTACAGTTTTCGAAATATGACTTTTCAAAGTTCGCCACTTACAGCAATTTTGGGCAATTTTCCTTGCTATTTCGCAAAGATTGGTCTGTAACTTTTTTCTACGTAACTTTAGGTATATGCAATGGTACACGTAATAGGAATAAAAATCAATTACCTTTAAAATGGTCTACTGTATAACGTTGTACGACTTTTTTTTTAAAGATTATGGTTTTTCAAGGTTTTATACTTTTAACGATTTTTTATAATATAATATAAAAATAAAATATTATTAATATATAATATATTATATATTATATAATATTATATATTATATAATATTATATATTATATAATATTATATATTATATAATACCTAATATAAAAAAATATTTTTGACATTTTTTATGATTATTTTTGAATAAGATATTATTTTTCAAAACGATTTTTGATTTTAGGATTATTTTTTAAATTTCTCATTATAACTTTTTTTTTCTTGTACACGAATATACTATATATTGCTCAATAAAGAGGGACTTTCTGTTCTTTAAAATGGTGTATCATCTATATTTAAATAATGGAAACGGAGTGATTCTTTGATATTTTTTACCTGTATTATTTAAAATGATTTCTTTTACAAAAATTACATAAACATTGGTCTTAGAAAACATCACTTTAATTAAAATTATTTAAACGTTGACATTTAAAAAATTTTCAAAATCAAGATCAATCTCTTTTTAGCATTAGCTTCAATATCTTCCTCTGACACCTCAGTTATCTTAAAGTTACCACAATTAGTACCCATGCACATGCACCCTTTGCAGAATATTGAACAACTAATTCCTATCTTCCTACAACCGCAATTTTTTGTACATCCTTTGGTACATTTACATGCTATTTTTTCAAGCAAAGCTTGTGGTGCAGGAGCTTTGACAGTAAATATTGGAATTAATCTATATTTTGAAGTTTGCCCGGCCGAGTCAAGTGGATCCAAAGTATTACTATGAAAAATAAGATTCGGTCATAATACACAATCACATAAAAAAGTTGTAATGAGAAATTTAAAAAATAATCCTAAAATCAAAAATCGTTGCAAGTACTTATTACATTTTTAAAAAGCCTATCTTATTCAAAAATAATCCTAATTTTTATAATATACCATTTTAAAGTAAACAGAATTAGCTTTCTTTTTTATTATATAATATATATACCTGAATATAGAAAAAAAAGTTATAATGGGAAATTTAAAAAATAGTCGTAAAAAATATAAAAACTTGTTAAAAGTATAAAATCTTAAAAAAGCGATAACCTCTTTAAAAGAAGTCGTACAACAGTATACAGTAGAACATTTTAAAGGTAATCGATTTCTATTCCTCTTACATGTGCGATTGCATATGCCTAAAGTTACGTAGAAAAAAGTTACAGAACAATATTTGCGAAATAAGAAGGAAAATTGTCCAAAATTGCTGTGAGGGGCGAACTTTGAAAAATCATATTTCGAAAACTGTAAATCCTAATGACCTCTACCAAACATCATTTTAAAGATAAAATATGTAAGTTTTTTTCTGTGAAGCAATGTCTATACCTATATTCCCGTGGACAAAAGTTATGGGACAAAAAACAAAATTTCTTTCTTTTGGGTTTATTTGTACTTTTTCTTTTGAATATATTTTTGTAAAAAAAAGTATCTTTGACTTTAAAAAGTTATATTTAGATAGAAAATTTAACCAGGAACAATTTTTATGTAGACGTCTTTGTACCAAAAGTGCATAGAACTCACCCTAATGTAACCTGTGCCCAGGGACTAATTCACCCATTCTTCAAAAACGCGCCCCTTTAAATAGTAGCACTCCGCGGTTTTTTCATATATAGAGACTCATTGACCATATAAAACCCCGTTAACGTTGTAGTTCCTTTCTATTGTACATAATCAATAGTCTATAGATAAGTGAAAACATTTTGGAGAGAATAGAAATCAGTGTATTTGAAGATTTGAATGTTGTATTTATTTATTTTTTATGCTTGTGTAGTGTGTTATGTGACAAACAATGAAAGTGAAAGGAAAATGTTATTAAACTGTCACAAGACTACCCAAGGTATACGACAATGAATAGCGGGCAATTGAAAAGAAAGAATAACAACGAGTGTATATGGAGGAAATGACAAGAATTAAGTGAATAACTGGAACTACAATTACAAATAAAATTAAGGAGAAGTCAAGGGTTTGCATTCAATATGGTGCCAAAATGAAGAGAGGATAGGTTCAAATAGTTAGCGAATGTTAAAAGTAGTACTTATAACCACCCTGTTTAATTTTCCGAGAAGAAATAGTGGAAGAATGCCAAACAAGACTTGTGAAAAAATGCAATAAGAGAAGCCAATTCTGCATAATGATAAATATCTTTTTCTGGTATTAATGCCTTTGATTAGGACCAATTAGCCATCCCTTGATGGATTTGCGAAGTAACTATCATCAAGGATAAATATACACAGAATCATGACAGAGAACTACAATAAAAATAAAAAATGAAGCTAAAAAATATTTTTTCCGCAAACCGCCAGGAAATTTTGACATTCCTGTCAAAATTTCTTGAAGAAAAAGTCAGGACTTCCTTACTGTAAGGAAATGATATTTCCGTACAGTTGTTAGTGTTCTACATAAATGATAGAAAACACATTGCTTATAAGGAATTAATTTATATTTTGAAAACAAAAATTGGCCCATAATGTTGAAGATTTCATCTTTAAACAAAGGTCTAGGAAGTATGCCATTACAACATTTTCTGAGAAAGAACTCGTATTTTTACTCATGCGATAATCCATAAAACGTCTGTATGCATTTTCGTACTTTTCTCTTGATTTCTTTGGCAATAATTCTAATGAAGCAGTATTCACTGCCTCAACCAGCTCTGGAGGAGTCCCAGGAATGGAAATTTCATCATCACTTATCATTTTACTTTCGAGAACACCAGCAATTAAATTTATAAGCGTCAAGTTTGACAATTCAACCTCAATACGTTTCCATAGTAACCCAAGTAATTTTATTAGGAATTTCAAAGCACCATTTATTTGGGAATAAAATTATCGCGTTTTTTTTAAATCAATCAATATCTGTCGAATTTTAAACGATTTGCGGAAAAATAGTATGTTTACCTCGTAGGAAAAGCCACATTCCTGGACTCTGTGTTGCTAAGTCTCGGCTTGCGCCTCGACTTAGCAATCTTCACAGTCGTCCAGGAATGTTAAGCTTTTCCTACCCGGTAAACAATGTACTATTATTAGGTACACTTCCATAAATGTTTGTAATTGACCATTCCAGGTCTCGTGACTTTGATAGCGTCGCTGAGGGGCAAACATTGTGTTTTTAGTGTTCAATGGTTTTTTCTCGTTTTATTATTAAAAATCTGTGGTCTTAACTACAAAAATGTCAAATATTGGATATTATGGCACCCTCACAGGGGATGTAAAAATCCTGTATAATCATAAAATCGATATTCTTAAAGAAAATATTTCTTAGATTTATTTAGAGCCCACTCCTATTCGTGATAATTATGGATAAATTATTTAAAAATGTAAAAAGAAGAACAAACGACTTAAAAATAATAATAGGCTACACGCACCTAACACCAGTTATGATAGAAGGATTAATGTATGCGGACGACGTCGTTCTCTCATCAGACAACCCGATAAAGATACAGCGACTAACTGATGTATGGACTGAGGAAATAGAGAAAATGAAATTAGAAATAAACATCAGCAAATGCTTCTTCTTCTTCTTCCTGTTTATAAGCAATTTTGCTTGTTCATTGGCGGATTAATACCTCTATGAAAGGTTGTCACTCCATCTTTTGCGCGGTCGGCCGATACTTCTTCTGCCGATTGGTGAGTTATCTCGTGCTATTTTGACCACACGTGTCTCCCCCATTCTGGCTATTTGGTTGTTCCATTCTTTTTTCTATTTAGTGTCCATTCGTTTATAAACTGTACGTTACATTGTCTTCTAATATCTTCGCTCCTCTTTCGATCTCTCAGTGTATTTCCTGTAATTCTTCTCAGTACTCTCATCTCTGCCGTTTCCAATAGCCTTTGTGTTGTGGCTGTATCGGGTCTTGTTTCTGATGCATATGTCATTATTGGTCTTACACTGGCTTTATAAATTCTTGACTTCATCTCAGTGTTAATATGTCGGTTTTGCCATATAGTGTTATTAAGGCATCCTGCCAATCTATTTGCTTTTTGTACTTGATTTCTCACTTCTTTGTCTAGGTCTCCGTAACTTGAGAATGTAATTCCAAGGTATTTTACTTCCATTACTTGTTCAACACTGATACCATCAATTTCTATTTTGCATCTGATTGGTTCTTTACTGATTACTATTGTGTTGGTTTTCTGAGATGAACTTGTCATATTGAATTATTTTGCTCTTATGTTAATCTGTGGACTAATCTTTTCAGACTATCTTCATCTTGGGCTATCAATATTGCGTCGTCTGCGTAGCAGAGTATTTTTACATCTTTGTTTCCCATTCTATATCCTCTTCCTTTGTTGACGTTTTTGATGATTTCATCCATGATTAAATTGAAAAGCATAGGACTCAATGAGTCTCCCTGTCTTATTCTGGTGCCTATTAGTCTAAGAGCTGGGAGCGGATTTTGTGCGTGATAAGTAATATGGAAAAACTATATGGGGATATGTTGAATTAGTTGTGTACATGACTTTCACCAACGGCCGGAAACCAGAGTGGGGGCCGAGGGTAGTTATAAGGGGTCAAAGTCGCGGTTTTTATTATTTTTTTTTATGACGCTCATGATCGAGATAGTGCACCAAAATTTGGAAATAAGTAGGTCATGACGTAACCAAGTAAAATCTCCAGGAGTGGAACGCTGCGTGGCCGAGAAAGGAGTGGGGCAGGGGTGAATATAAAAAAAGTAAGGGGTTTTTTGCGACGTTCGTGATTGAGATAGTGCACCAAAATTTAGGAATAAGTAGACCATGACATAACTAAGTAATATCCCCAGAGGCGGAAACCAGAGTGGCGGACGAGGGTAGTCATAAGGAGTAAAAGTCGCGGTTTTTATTACTTTTTTTTTGTGGCGCTCATGATGGAGATAGTGTACCAAAATTTGGGAGTAAGTAGGTCATGACGTAGCTAAGTCAAATCTCCAGGGGCGGAACGCTGCTTGGGGTACAAAGAGGTGGTAGGCAGGGGTGAGTATAAAAATACATGGGGTTTTTTTTTGCCCTTCGTGATCGAGATAGTGCACCAAAATTTGGGAATAAGTAGATCATGACATCACTAAGTAAAATCTCCAGGAGCTGAACGCTGCGTGGGGGACAAATGTTGTGCCGGGTCACAAAAAAAAATACACACTGCGACTTTGACCCCTTAAAACTACTCTCATCCCCAACTCTGGTTTCCGGCTCTGGGGATTTTACTTAGGTAAGTCATGGTCTACTTATTCCCAAATTTTGATGCACTTATCTCAATCTAGCACGTCGCAAAAAACCCCTTATATTTTTTATATTCACACCTACCCCCACCCCTTTAGCGGCCACGCAGCGTTCCACCCCTGGAGATTGTACTTAATTAACTCATGACCTACTTATTCCCAAATTTTGGTGCACTATCTCGATCATGAGCGTCACAAAAAAAATAATAAAAACGGCGACTTTGACCCCTTATAACTACCCTCGTCCCCCTCCTCGGGTTTCCGGCTCCAAGGATTTTACTTAGTTATGTCATGGTCTACTTATTCCCAAATTTTGGTGCACTCTCTCAATCACGAGCGTCGCAAAAAACCCCTTATATTTTTTGTATTTACCCCTACCCCACCCTTTTGTCGGCCACGCAGCGTGCCACCCCTGGAGATTTTACTTAGTTACGTCATGACCTACTTATTCTTAAATTTTGGTGCACTATCTCGATCATGAGCGTCACAAAAAAAAAATAATAAAAACGGCGACTTTGACCCTTATAACTACCCTCGTCCCCCACTCTGGTTTCCGGCTCTGGGGATTTTACTTAGTAATGTCATGATCTACTTATTCCCAAATTTTGGTCCACTATCTCAATCACGAACGTCGCAAAAAACCCATTATATTTTTTATATTCACCCCTACCCCACCCCTTTGTCGGCCACACAGCGTTCCGCCCCTAGAGATTTTGCTTAGTTACGTCATGACCTACTTATTCCCAAATTTTGGTGCACTATCTCGATCATGAGCGTCACAAAAAGAATAATAAAAACCGCGACTTTGACCCCTTATAACTACCCTCGGCCCCCACTCTGGTTTCCGGCCGTTGGTGAAAGTCATGTACACAACTAATTCAACATATCCCCGTATAGTTTTTCCATAATACTTGTCACGCACAAAATCCGCTTCTATCTCTCCGACTATATATCTATAGGTTCTGTAAGTTGTCCATCTATTCTGACTTCCATTTTGTTGTTTTGGTAGATGTTCTCAATAGTTTTTATGATATCTAGAGGGACTTCTCTATTATACAGAAGATGGATTACATCTTTGAGTCTTACTCTGTCAAATGCTTTCTTTAAGTCAATCAGACATACAGTAGGAAAAATGAAAGAATACCCATGAACGAACATATAAAACACGCTGTATTTTCCTGTCACCGTGTCACACAAAAAATTGGCCAGCGCAAGTACATGTAATAATTATTGTTACATGTACTTGCACTGGACAATTTTCTTTGTGACAGGGTGACAGGAAAATACAGCGTGTTTTATATGTTCGTTCATGGGTATTCTTTCATTTTTTCGACTGTAGAATGTAGAAATGCTGGTCTATTATACTCTAGTGATTTTTCAGTAATTTGCTTTATGACGAATATTGCATCTGTACACGATCTTCCAGTACGAAAATCCTGTTGTTCATCTGATAAACTTATCCTCTGATTCATTACGTCTTGTAAGATTTTAGTTGTAAGTTTTAGGGTAATATTTAACAAGTTGATACCTCTGTAGTTTTCTGGCTGATTTTTATCTCCTTTTTTGAATAGTAGAATTAGTTCGCTCGTTCTCCACTCTTCCGGTATTTTGTTGTGTTTTATGATTTTGTTAATTAATGTTGTTAATTGTTCTGTCATTGCTGCTCCACAATATTTCAGTAATTCGTTTGGTATTCCATCCTTACCTGCAGCTTTTTTGCAGCCAATGCAAGACGATGAAAATTGGTCAGCAGAAACAGGATATTGAAGGCAAAACACGAGTGTTCTGTAAAGGACAAGAATTTGAGTGGGTGACGGCCTAAAAGTAACTGGGCACGATAATATCGAATGACGGAAAGCTAGACCTAGAAATTGCAAATAGGACAAAGAAAGCTACGAAAATATATTATGCGATTAATAATACGATACTGGGAAAACGGGAAATCAGCCAGGAAATAAAAATACATGTATATAATACAATCACACTACTAACTCTTCTAAATGCAAGCGAGACATGGGTTACAAATAAAAGACATGAAAGTGCCATAAATGCACGGAAGGCGTGGAAGAAATGGGTAAAAAATGGATAGGTGATACCAAAGTCCGACTCTCTTATAGGGCATAAGGACAACAAGAAGAAGAAGAAGAAGATTTGTTTAGTACATAAACTCTTACATCGAAGTAAAACAACTTCTATGTAATAGGTATAATTTAATAAAATCCTAAAAAATCCCAATGGATTGCGTAAAATATGTTCAGAACTAACGTTTTCAGACCTGTCGGTCCATCATCGGTGAACTAATATACTTGCTAACTAGCCACAGAACTAAACAGTGGTTGTAATTATTATAATTCAATCTACATTCTAAGGTAGTAAAATTGAACGGGAGTAGTCGCGCTCACTTCTGTAACGTTAACAGTCGCGTGTTAGATTTCAGCTCACAATACGAATTTAAATACGAATTTACAACAAATTTTTATTTTATCGTATTTTTATTTACTTGCTATATTAGAAATATTATTTCTAACAATTGGAAACACAAGTGCATGAAGGGTTTATGTGACATTTGCAAGTTATTGAGAAAAATGAAGTTAAAAGTTTTTATACTAGAACTTTTTTACTATAAGACCTAAATAGACTAAATTTATAGGATAGGTAGTCCTAAAACTAATATATTTATTAACACTATTAAAAAAAACTAAAAAAATATTTATTATATATTTTTTATATATGTACATATAAAAAGTGTAAAGAGATGCTTTATGCACTTAAATTTTAAAATTTACTGTGTGCATAGATCCTTTACACTCTAGTAACTTAGAAAATATTAATTTTAAAACGTGTTTGACTTGATTGAAAGATTTCTAGGTTCGAACAACTTACTTTTAACACAAAAAATATATTTTGAAAAAACTGTCACATAGACCCTTCATGCACTTGTGTCTTCAATTATTAAAGCTAATTGGCTCTCCCCAAAGCCATAAATTCCACAAAAAGAAGAAGAAAAAAAATTCCTACACATTACTACACCCTTCCTCGAGGCACTTACGAAATTTTTTCAATTATTGCAAAATTCTTCATCAAGTTATCGCGAAAAAGGATAACATGTGAGATTCTATCTAACGGCGCGACTACTGGCGGGTTAACGCCGTAGGTCACTTGACAGACATTATTGGCCCAAGATGGTTGGTTGAAGTTCTCGATTAGGGTGTCACCATGGTCCCTTTCAATTTTACTACCTTAGAATGTAGATGGAATTATAATTACAATCATTGTTTGATTCTGGGGCTAGTTAGCAAGTATATGAGTGCACTAATGATGGACTGATAGGTCCGAAAACGTTCGCTCTGAACCTATTTTATACAATCCATTGGGATTTTTTAGGATTGTATTAAATTATACCTATTACATAAAGGTTGTTTTTCTTCGATGTTAGAGTTTATTTAACTATATGGTATACATCCAACCTAGGGAACTATCCCTTTTTAGTTTATTTAGTACAATTTTGTATCCTTACCTTTTTTAAAATAATGTCTGGAACATATTCTCGCATTCTTTAAGAAACGTTCGGACGAAGGTCCCCTTTTTAAAGCTTTGATCCACAACCCTCGTCGTTATTTTGACAGTTTATTTAAAACATCTCCACGATCTCTAAATGTGACAAGTATTCTAAAAAACTCACTACATCTCTTTCACCTCTACTGGAACACTTTCCAACAACCACAACAACTGAACAAAACGCCGACATTTTAATGATATTATTAAATTAAACAATGGTTTTCTGCCAAAGAACTGTCAATACTGTCAGTATTGACAGCTCATTGTTTTCTGCACTAAACGTACTTTGTTTACAAAAATTGATGTTTACCCCTCAGACAGTATGGCCGCGCTGTCAAATGACGTCATCCTAAAATGGTCTATTAAAATTGGTAATTTGTCTTTTTGTTTCCCTTCAGTATTAGAACATTTTGTGAGCTTAAATTTACTGTATCAATAACTTCACATGGATGGTTGTGTTCATTGTAAACGTATACAATATTTTGTGTTGTATAAATAAAGCTAGTACAGTTGATATTGTTATAATATCGCCGCTTACAACGCCATCTTGTCGTATTCTGGTTTTTGCTATGAAAGCAATACGAGTAGTTGTTGAGAATCAATATGGGATTTATTTTTCCTTTTCGGAAATACACTAAACCTAAAAAATTACATAGTTAGAAACAAAATAGTTGGGTATTTATGAAACAACCAGTTACAAAAAAACTCGAAGAGGTACCACAAGGTTATTTATTATTGTTAAAAATCATAAAAGGACGCGTTTCGGCTTTTACAAGCCATCATCAGCTTAAATACAGGACATAGAAAACAACGGACTGACCTACAATGTAAAAATATCCAACATTACACATGAGAATAAAGCAAGTGGTGACAACGCCCACCTCAGTTAAGGAACTTACCAGAAAACAGGAAGGAGGAAGAATCAGCTAGTTTACATTATATAGTATAGAGATGTACACACTACATCATTAATATGTGGCTATTTATAGCATTTTTTTCTTATTGTATTGTAAAATCTTGAAGAACTTCAGCATGTAGAGGAAGGTTATAGTTTTTGTAACTGGTTACCTCGAGACCACATTTGAGTAATATGGATACTTCTCTTCATATTTATGAAACAGTTCGTGAAGTATGCTTTTTGCGCACACACGCGATATTTAGAACACGAGCAGAGCGAGTTCTATACATTGCGTAAGTGCGCAAAAATATTTCACGCACAGTTTCATACAATATCGCACCTCCGCTCCAACAGTGTCATAAGTCAAAAAAGCAAAGTATTGAGAAAACGACGTTTAAAATTTGTGCTACATTTGTGTTTCCGGATTTAATTCAAAAACTGTTAAAATTAGTATAATAACTATTTTAGTCAGTTACAAAGGTTTTTGAAGCTCTACAAGATAGTGTATTAATTTTGCTAAAGATATATAAAAAAATATTTTTTTTTGAGTTGTGACAATATACAGATAAAATAACGAAACATTTACGAAATAATATTTATCAAAAATGGCTCTTGCAGTACAGAATACAAAATCATTATTATTATCTGGTCAAAAAACTTATAATTTTTAATGATGTAACTTTAAATACAAGTAAAAACATTAAACAAAAAATACTGCAAAAAGAAAGATAAATAAGTGATAAATGTGTCACTATTCTGTTAAAAGTTAACATATACTGTCTTTAATAACAATAAAACACTGAAAACGTACTTCCACAAAATTTATTACATCTATTTGACTACAGCTGTTTCGGCAGAGTGCCTTTCTCAAGTGATATAGATTACTATGGGTTTGTCTTTTTAAAGTCTTTAACTGAAGAGGTTGAGGAGTGGGAAGCTGTTTGTCTCGAGTTGGTCATTCAGAATTATATCTGTATTTTTCAATTTATTAATTTCCATAGATTCTAATAAAGATAGTTTAAGGCCTTTATTTTGAATATGGAGAATATGAAACTGGTCACTAAAAGAATGATTATGATCTAGAAGGTGAAGTGCGTATGTTGAAGTGTCTGTTTTTCTATTGTTGAAAGCCCTTTTGTGTTCTGCTATCCGTTTGTCAAAGGTTCCGCCAGTTTGAGCGATGTAAGTTTTCGGACAGTCACCACAAGTTAGTTTGTAAACACCACTCTGTAGTTGTTTTCTCTTTCGGCTCCTTAATATATTTGCTTAAGTGGTTGTTATTTCTGAAAGCTGGTGTTATTCCTTTCTTTTTTCTGTATCTGGCTATTTTTGTTGTTATCTTGCCAGTATATGTGATAGAGCAGAAGTTACTAGGTTCTTTCTGTGGTGGTGGATAGACTAATTTCAGGGCTTTCTTATTGAGTTTTTGGTTTAAAATTTTATTAATTGTTTGTTCGTTATAGCCATTGTTTACTGCTATTTGTTTAATGATGTTCAGTTCTATTTCGAAGTTATTTTTTGACATGGGAATTTCTGTCAGTCTATGTATCATGCTATGGTAGGCTGCTAATTTGTGTTGTGTACGATGGGATGATGAATTATGTATAGTTGTGTCAGTATGGGTAGGTTTATGATATACGGAGAACTCATGTTTGTTGTGTAGTCTGGTAATTGTTACATCTAGAAAGTTTATGGACTTATTCTGTTCTGTTTCTCTATTGTAAACTCAATATATCCATGAAGTGAATTAATGTGTGATAGAAATTGGTCAAGTTGCCTGTTAGTTCCTGTAAAGCATACTAGTATATCATCCACGTATCTACACCAATATAAGAACTGTTTAAATACGGGATGTTTAGAAATTGTTGTTTCAAGCTGGTTCACCACCATAGAAAGAACCCAGTACCTTCTGCTCTATCACATATACTGTCAAGATAACAACAAAAATAGCCAGATACATAAAAAGAAAGGAATAACACCAGCTTTCAGAACTAACAACAACTTAAGCAAATATATTAAGAACAATAAGAGCCGAAAGAGAAAGCAACTACAGAGTGGTGTCTTCAAACTAACTTGTGGTGACTGTCCGAAAACTTACATCGGTCAAACTGGCAGAACCTTTGACAAACGGATAGCCGAACACAAAAGGGCTTTCAACAATAGAAAATCAGACACTTCAACATACGCACTTCACCTTCTAGATCATAATTATTCTTTTAATGAACAGTTTCAAATTATGCATATTCAAAATAAAGGCCTTGAACTATCTTTATTAGAATCTATGGAAATTAATAAATTGAAAAATACAGATATAATTCTGAATGACCAACTCGAGAAAAACAGCTCCCCACTCCTCAACCTCTTCAGTTAAAGACTTTAAAAAGACAAACCCATAGTAATCTAAATCACTTGAAAAAGGCACTCTGCCGAAACCGCTGTAGTCACATAGTTGTAATAAATTTTGTGGAAGTATAGAAAACAAACGTTTTCAGTGTTTTATTGTTATTATAGATAAAATGAACTTCCATCAAGTAACGGTCGAATCCATCAATTATATACTGTCTTAACTCGACAAACGACGCTTTATACACATCTTAGATGGACAAATGCATTGCACAAGTCGACATGTGACACTGTCTATGTTTGGTGCACCTTTGATTTTGGTTAATCATATAATGACTCTAGTGTCATCTAACGACAAATACTTGAACTATAAACGTAACACTTTTCGAGATACGATTTTGTAGTTTAATTAAACTGTTGGTGCAATAAAACTGTTTTTATTTTTTTTGAGTTGTGACACTATTTGAGCGGATGTGCGATATTTTATCTACGATAAACAAATAAAAAAACTACAAGGAATAAGTAAATTATAAACGATTCATTTACAATATGTACTAACAAAATTAAATTATATTCTATAAAAAAAAGATTATTTCAGTTGTGTATATTTATACTTATAGTTAAATTGTTGAAGTTATTTATATTTCCTAAAGAAAAATAATAAACGGAATATTTTTTAAATGTATTCTTCTTCTTCTTCAGATGCAAATCCACTAATGGATGTTAGCGATCACATTTTCCATTAACTCTCTGTTTCTTGCAATTAGTGTATCAGAGATTGTATTTAGTTAATCCCTGTCCATTCAGGGCCTATTTTACCACTAGGCCATTGAGGCACCTGCCTCGGTCGGGCCCGCATTTTAATGGGGCCCGGAAAGATCACCAAAAAATGTTGATAAAACGTGATAAATTTTGATAAAATAAAAAATTGATAAAATAAAAATTGATAAATTTAGTGAAATAAAAATAAGAAGATAAAATTTTTAACTAAATCTATTTTATTAAACTAGTCTATTCACTAGCAGTAAAATACTGCAAGGTCTCAAAAATTGTAAAGAACTGCTTGTTGACATGTGTCATACTCATAGCTAATATGTCAAAGAAAAAACTGATATTGTGCCGATATGTGCTTTTGCCTTGGGGGCGAGTTTTACCACAAAAAAAACATATTTTTTTCAAAACTAAAATTTAAATTTTTTTTCTATTTTAAACCAAATGTTTTCAAAAATAAGCACTTTGAACCAATGAAACTTACGTATCATATAAATAATACATAAGTAAAGCTAATTGCGAAGTAGTAATGATTAATTTCATTTGAGAAGGGGTGATTCTCCTAATTTTTTACCAAAG
The DNA here is from genome assembly GCF_917563875.1 of Diabrotica virgifera virgifera. NCBI lineage: Eukaryota > Metazoa > Arthropoda > Insecta > Coleoptera > Chrysomelidae > Diabrotica > Diabrotica virgifera. The sequence continues at coordinate 79,773,793 of NC_065449.1, read as the reverse complement.
AAAGGGACTAACTTTATTTTATGCGTAACTTGCCTACTTTTGATGCTAGAAACTAAAAAAAAAAAAAAATTTTTTTTTTAAACACTTTAAAAAAATTTAAAAGTTGTTATCAGTTTTCCCCAAAAAGTGCTTCATTTTTTATTTGTTTCACGTTGAAATATTCGATTTGGAATTTGACGAATATGAACCTACTTTTCATTAGCTACAACTCTGCTTCTACTGGGTCTAGAGACCCCATACACACACCATTTATTTTTACTTTTTTATGAGCTATATTTTTGCTAAGAATATTTTTTTCAATAAAATATTTACTTTTTGAGTTATTTGCGAAAACCCCTGTAAATTCAGTTTGTACATTTCGGGACTCATTTGAATATTTTTTTACCCACGGGAAGGGGTGAAACTCACCCCCAGGGCAAAAGCATATATATACATTATCACGTTTTTTCGTTGACATGCTTATGTGCTCCAATCCAAGCGGATCTTTAAAATTTGGAGTAACAACCGTGAGTAAATGGACTATAAGTATCTATATATTATTGTATGTAGTACTTATTTTTTTGTTCTTTTCGGTAGAGACAGTATTTGTTTTATTATAATTATTATATTTTCATTATCGGTCATTTCTGTATATATTTTAGTTTGTAAGTTAATTAACATTTTTCTTAGTAATAAAAATTTAAAAATTCTATTAAATAATAATTGAAGAAGGTACTGAACAGGTCAGTACCTTCCTGAATTTTACGAAAGCTTGTCGAGCTTGCTCAGTGCGACATTTTACTTCCCTGTCCGATGCCCAGTCTTCAAAAAGTCACGTTCCCAGGTATTTAAATTTGCTCACTCTTGCAATGGACTTCGTATTCAGTGTTATGGTGGAGTTTTCAAATGCATCGTTTTCAAAGATTCTGTCTTTTTGGTATTAATCTCTAATCTCATTCGCTTACTGTATTCTCCGATTAAAGTGACACGTTGTTGAAGATCTGCTATGTTGTCACAAATTAAGGCAGCATCATCAGCATATCGTATGTTGTTGATCAATACCCCATTCACTTTGATTCCCATCTCTGCATCTTCCAAGGACTCTCGAAATATGGCTTCCGAGTAAATGTTAAATAAAAGGGGGGAAAGCACACATCCCTGCCGAACACCCCTTCTTATATGTATGGGTTTCGATATAGAATTGTCTATTTTTAAACGCTTTTATTTAGTTCAATAGATTGCGTCAAATCTTTGGATGTTAATTTGACTACCTTTTCTTCCATGAAAATGAATGAAAATTTGCAGACATATGCATTCGCGGGAACAATACACGAATAGACAACAAAAAATTTTTGTTTATGTTTATTAATTGTTTAAATAAAAAAAACGATTTTAATGGAAAAAGGCTTAACTTCTCTTGTTTTTTACAATGTAGAAACTTGAAACTTTTACGGATTGTAGGTAATGAGTAATGATATAACCTATACATAATTTCACTTTTCACGTTAATAGTTTACGTTATGCGTCATAAATAAACAATAAAGTTTTAAATTTTGTTTATACAGTACGATGCAAATGAAAGGAATAAATTCGTAATTTCGTAAAAAAGAGACTTTAAGGAACAATCCCGAAAGAGGTCGATTTTTATTTTTAAATTACGATATTTTGGTATATATGTCATACTAGTGACGTCATCCATCTCGGCGCGATGACGTAATGGATGATTTTTTAAATGAGAATAGAGGACATGCGATAGCTCATTTGAAAGGTCATTCAATTCTTTATTCAGTAGTATAAAAATTTATATAATTATTTGTACAGGGTGTCTAAAAATAATTTTTTAATTAAATTATTTGACAAAAAAGAAGAATGTATGTAATTTATTTAACCCAGAATACATTTTACAGTTGCCCGTAAACAGAAAAAAATGTGTATTTCAAAAATAACCATTGCTTTTCGATTAAATTAAATATTCAAGCCAGCTCCCGCCAGCCACCTGCCTCTTGGAAGTTTTAACATTCAATTTAAGCGAATGAATGTTTGTGATATAAACATTTTTGTCTGGTTTCTGACAGCAGTAAAATGTATTTTAATTTAAATTTAATAAGTTACACACTTTCTTCTTTTTTTTTAAACGGTTTTCTTTAGTTCAATAGTTTGCGTCAAATCTTTAGACGTTAATTTGACTGCCTTTTCTTCAATACAAATGAATGAAAATTTGCAGACATATGCATTCGCGGGAACAATACACGAGTAGTCAATAAAAATTATTTTTTTTATGTTTATTAATTGTTTAAATAAAAATGAACGATTTTAATGGAAAATGCTTAAATTCTCTTGGTTTTTACAATGTAGAAACTTAAAACTTTTACGGATTGTAGCTAATGATATGAACTATACATAATTTCACTTTTTACGTTAATTGTTTACGTTTTGCTTCATAAATAAACAATAAAGTTTTAAATTTTGAACGCTTATAACGAAATATTGAACGAGAATATATTTGTGTATATAAAAATCGGCGCTTATTCGTGTCAAATTTCAGTACAATACGAAACAGAACCTCACCCAAAACTCGAATTCAAAAAATTCGTGTTTTTATCGTAGTCTTAGAAAAACCACCGGTAGAGACGTTTTGTGCTACAATTAACATTAGAATTCGTTTTGGCGTATTAATTAAACGCTTTTCTTTAGTTCAGTCGTTTGGGTCAAATCTTTGGACGTTAATTTTACTGCCTTTTCTTCAATGCAAATGACTAAAAATTTGCAGACATATGCATTCGCGGGAACAATACACGAATAGTCAACAATTTTTTTATGATTTTTAATTGTTTAAATATAAAAACGATTTTACCAGAAAATACTTAAATTATCTTGTTTTTTACAATGAAGAAACTTGAAACCTTTACAGATTGTAGCTAATTATATGAACTATACATAATTTCACTTTTTACGTTAATTGTTTACGTTATGTTTCATAAATAAACAAGAGAGTTTCAAATTTTTTGCCGATTCCGACTACTTTTCATGTTTGTACATCATATTTTAATAAACATGACGATATATTTTAATGTTTGAAAAGTGTAAGACTAAAAAGTAAAAAATAAAAAAATATGAAAAAAAATTTTTAGGAAACGCTTTTTTTTAGTTCCGAGTGACTAAAATTAAAAATATTAAAAAATCAACTAAAAAGCAAAAAATAAAAAAAATTGAAAAAGTCCAACACATTCGTCAAAGAAAAGCGGGGGCGAAAACCGTTTATTCGATGAAGACGCGCCACGCTTTTCTTTGACGAATGTGTTGGATTTTTTCATTTTTTTTTATTTTTTGCGTTTTAGTTGATTTTTTAATATTTTTAATTTTAGTCACTCGGAACTAAAAAAAAAGCGTTTCCTAAAAATTTTTTTTTCATATTTTTTTATTAATTGTGCTGCCTGATACCAGTACAAGTTTTCAATGCATCTTATGTGTTTTTGGTCTATATCAAGCTTCTTGAGGATCTGCATTAACTTGTGATGTTGGACACGATCAAACACTTTCTCGTAATTTAAAAAGTACAGGAATACGTCCTTCCTCTGATCGTAACAATTTTGGACCAACACATGTGTTGCCACTATTGCTTCTCTTGTTCTTAAACCTTGCCTAAACTCAAACTGAGAATCACTGATGTCCCATTAATATTTTCTGTATAATCTTTGATGTAGTATTTTTAAGAATATTTTTAAAGTGTGACTCATCAGGCTAATGAGTCGGTGATCCTCACATCTTTTGTATTGACTTTTTTGGGTAGGGGAAAAATGTAGAGAGAAACCACTGTTGAGGATAGCAACCAGTTTCATAAATAAAATTAAATATTTTATGTAGTGCTGAAATTTTCCTTTCTTTCAGTAGTTTGAGTATTTCTGAAGGGATTTCATCTGGTCCAGGTGCCTTATTGTTTTTTGAATATAATATTGCCTTTTCTATCTCCTCTTTAGTGATTGAAGGGCCAGTCAGCTGGTCGTTTGTATAAACTTCACTCATGGGTCTTTCGTCATGAAAGAGCTCGTGGATATAGTTTTCCCATATATGAATTTTCTCTTTTTCACCTAGCACTATCTGGTTATTTTGATAAACTATGGTTTAATGTATTATGTGCTACATTGCAGCTATATGAAGTCTGAGGTTAGACTTCAGTACTTGGTCTACGCGGGTTAAAAAAATTATTGGAAGCTTCAGTTTTATTTTTTAAAGAGTTTAAAAAATTCTTTTATAAACAATGGTCTTTAGTTTTCACTGTTCTTAAATAACATAACATCGTTCCGATTGAACTGTATTGTGTGTAGTACAGTCTTGTATTGTTCGCTTCCGTTTGCTTACGTTTGTGTTTGCGTGTTTTTAGTAATTTAGATGTGTAGGTACTGTGCATATTTATGTGTAGGTACTGTGTATATATTTCATGTTATTTCAATTTTTAATTTTTAACATATTCTCCGGCTAACCCGGATTTTTGATAACCCGGATCGGCCGCGGTCCCGGTTAATCCGAGTTCTCGAGGTTTCACTGTATTAGTAAATAAATATATAACATATCCACAGGGTGCCGGGCGGTGCCGTGGTCGAAAAATTGTTTAAACAATTTTTTTTAAACAAATTCACAAAAATAATTTTTCATTTCGAACAAATTTTTTAGATAAATTGGCTTATTCTGAGCAAAAAGGTCTCTTGTCATTTTTTTCTAAAATTGATTGTTGTCGAGTTATATGCGATTAAAAATTTGAAAAATGCGAAAATGGCCATTTTCAAGGCTTAATAACTCGAATAAACATTATTATTATGAAATTCAAAAAGTCACCAAATCAAGTTTCAAAACCCTTCTTCAAGGTACTGAAGAGATTTGTGTCATTATTTTATTAGAAAGCTGTTATTTTTAATTATTAACAATTAGCGCTATAGTCCAGGATTTATCGTCGCCCCCGTTAGTGAAATTATTCCGATTCCATTTTTTTGCAGAAACTTACTCAAAACGAGGTCCTTATAACATATCCACAAGGTGCCGGACGGTGACGCAGTCGAAAAATTGTTTAAACAATTTTTTTAAACAAATTCACAAAAATAATTTTTTCACTTCGAACAAATTTTTTTTGGATAATTTGGGACATTCTGGGCAAAAAATGTCTTGTGATTTTTTCTAAAATTGATTGTTGTCGAATTATACTCCATTTATAATTTGAAAAATGCGAAAATGGCCATATAACTCGATAACAACCAATTTTAGAGAAAAATCACAAGAGACCTTTTTTGCTCAGAATAACCCAAATTATCTAAAAAAAAAATCGTTCGCAATAAAAAAAATATTTTTGTGAATTTGTTTAAAAAAAATTGTTTAAACAATTTTTCGACCAAGGCACCGCCCGGCACCCTGTGGATATGTTATGAGGACCTCGTTTTGAGTAAGTTTCTGCAAAAAAATGGAATCGGAATAATTTCACTAACATGGGCGACGATGCATCCTGGACTATAGCGCTAATTGTTAATAATTAAAAATAACAGCTTTCTAATAAAATAATGATAAAAATCTCTTCAGGACCTTCAAGAAGGGATTTGAAACTTGATTTGGTGACTTTTTGAATTTCATAATAATAATGTTTAATCGAGTTATTAAGCATTGAAAATGGCCATTTTAGCATTTTTCAAATTTTTAATCGCATGTAACTCGACAACAATCAATTTTAGAAAAAAATGACAAGACACCTTTTTTGCTCAGAATAAGCCAATTTATCTAAAAAAAATTTGTTCGAATTAAAAAAATTATTTTTGTGAATTTGTTTAAAAAAAATTGTTTAAACAATTTTTCGACCACGGCACCGCCCGGCGCCCTGTGGATATGTTATAAGGACCTCTTTTCGAGTAAGTTTGTGCACAAAAATCGAATCGGAATAATTTCGCTAGCGGGGGCGACGATACTGCCCGGTCTATTATAAAAATAAACCAAAATGGGTGAACATTTTATGTTAACATAGGTATTTGCACGAAATAATAATAATAAATAATCATTTCATTGTGAAGCGAAATAAGAGCCGTCTTATTTTATTTAGTTCATAGAGCACCAAAGGCACTCTAACTTTATATACTCACATTAGACTTCGAAATATTTTTATGTAAAATATCCTAATGTTGTTCTGAAGCTATTTTTTTTGTGGCATTTTTACAATTTTAACTATTTAGAATGGGAAATAAGCCACAATATTATTAAAAAATGATTTTTATTAACGTTTCGACGCCCAAATCGGGTGCCGTTGTCAAAATACAAAATACTATTAATATAAACAAAAATGTTGTTGCTTAGTAAAAAAATTCTTCTAATAATTTATTTAATTTGACTCATTTATATCGGCAATTCAGATACATATGATACATTTTAAAGTAGAAGACTTTAAAATGATATTGCCAATATTTATGAGTTGCGTTCCTGGGACGACTTTACTGAAAGATAGTTCATTCGATTACATGAAATCAACCCCAACTCAAGAATATCCGTCACAAAAAAAAATCATAGCATGTGATCTGTCTTTAAAAAGACAACCACATGCAACGGTGACATTAAAATTCTCGCGTTAGAGATCTCATAGTAAATCACGAGGGAAAACCAGGAAAAACCTCGTGATACTATCCCGACATCGTAACTATTTGGTCTTACATTTAATTTATTCTCAAAATTAATACAAAATTCTGACTTTACTATAATTTTGTTTAAATTATAAATAATATCAATAATACATGGGTATATAAGTAATATTAAAATATAAAATATGTACTAACTCGACTATTGACTTACTAATTGTGGTATTTTCTTTCTATTGACTTCCTCTTTCAGTATGGGTATCCACATCCTACTGCATTCCACCGAGGAATTTGCGACACAATTGGTTTCGTTTAGCATAATTAGAGCCGCTTCTTTGATTTTTCTCTTTTTACTATCTATTTCTTTCAGGACTATACTTGAATCTCTCCACTGAACTCTATGTTCATTATCCCATGCGTGTTGACATATTTGAGATCTATCAAATTCTCTATTTTTAATATAAGATTGATGTTCACTTATTCTAACGTTTAATGGTCTTGATGTTTCACCTATATAAAAGTGTTCGCATTCACAAGGTATTTTATAAATACAATTCTTTGTCCTTTCTTGTTCATTGTTAGGTTTAGTTTTAGATAGAATAGATCTCAATGTGTTGGTTGTTTTGAATGTTGTTGAAATGTTGAATTTATTTCCTATTATTTTAACCGATTTGGGCGTCGAAACGTTAATAAAAATCATTTTTTAATAATATTGTGGCTTATTTCCCATTCTAAATAGTTAAAATTGTAAAATATCATTACCTACCTACATATAACTAAAACTCACAATTAACAATAATCTATATTTTCAAATAGGCCAACAACTTCGTTCTATTACACAAAGATAAAATAAATGAACACGTTGACGGACAGAACTACAGAACGTCTATAGATGTCTAATTTTTATTGCTGTAATGTGACACAACGTCTATTCGCAGTGTGCAAGTACTTTTAGGGGATATGAGAAACGATCGTCCGAGAATAGCGGAAAAATATTGTAACTTTCTTAAATAATTCATTGTCAATTGAAATTGTCAAATTGACGTATATTTCATATCTACTGTCAATGAAGAAGAAAAATTATATATTGCTCCAGAATATTGATATGATATGCAATTATTATATAAAGGTAAATTTTATTAATTGTATTTTGCTTGCAGAACTGCATTTTAATAACTAATTTTATTTACTACATACAATTGTATATATGGGGTGTCCCAAAAGTAGTGGAACGGTCGAATATTCCGCGAACTAAACATCGGATCGAAAAACTGAAAAATACGTGTTCAATCATTTTCAAAAATCTATCCAATGACACTAAACACCAACCCCCACTACACCCCCTGGAGGTGGGGTGGGGGGTAACTTTAAAATCTCAAATAGAAACCCCTAGTTTTTCTTGCAGATTTGGATTCGTTACGTAAAAGTAGGCAACTTTTATCCAAGACATTTTTTCGAACTGTGGATAGACGGCGCTACAATTGGAAAAAACGATTTATCCTAATACCATACGTAAATTATAGAAACGGTCTAATATCTCGAGAAATACACTTCCAAATGAGAAACCAAAAAACAGGTTTTTAATATGTTTCGAAAACCTATCGATAAACACCAAACATGACCTTCTAACCCACCCCCTGGAGATGGGGTGGGGGGTAAATTTAAAATCTTAAATAGCAACCCCCACTTTTTATTGCAGATTCGAATTCGTCATGAAAAATTAAACAACATTTATTCGAAAAAATTTTTAAAATTGCTGATAGATGGCGCTAATAAATCGTATTTTTCCAATTAAAGCGCCATCTATCAACAATTCTAAAAAATGTTTCGAATAAATGTTGCTTAATATTTCATGACGAATCCGAATCTGTAATAAAAAGTGGGGGATGGCATTTAAGATTTTAAAGTTACCCCCCACCCCACCTCTAGGGGGTGGGTTGGAGGGTTATTTTTAGTGTTACTCGATAGGTTTTTGAAAAGTATTAAAAACCTTTTTTTTGGTTTCTCATTTGGAAGTATATTTCTCGAGATATTAGACCGTTTCTATCATTTACCTATGATATCAGGATAAATCGTTTTTCCCAATTGTAGCGCCATCTATCCACAGTTCGAAAAAATGTCTTGAATAAAAGTTACTTACTTTTACGTAACGAATCCAAATCTGCAAGAAAAACTAGGGGTTTCCATTTGAGATTTTAAAGTTACCCCCCACCCCACCTCCAGGGGGTGTAGTGGGGGTTAGTGTTTGGTGTCATTGGATAGATTTTTGAAAATGATTGAACACGCATTTTTCTGTTTTTCGATCCGATGTTTAGTTCGCGAAATATGCGACCGTTCCACTACTTTTGGGACACTCTGTATAATATATAATAAGCGAGTCTTCTACAGCTGACGCCGCTTCTTGTATCCAAATTTCCAGCGTTTTCTGTCGAAGCAATCTTCAGTTTTTAAATCTCTGGCGGTCATTGCATCTTCGACATCTTCTCTCCAGAATCGCCTTGGTCTACCTCGTTTTCTTCTTGTGGGTGGAGTCCATTTTTCTATTTTTTTTGTCATCTACCTTCAGGCATTCTCTGAAGGTGTCCGTATCAGTTGAGTCTTTTGGCTTCGATTGTGTCTATTATATCTAGATAGATTTCCATTTCTCTCCTAATATCTTCGTTTCTCACCCTATCAAGTCTAGTGAACCGGCAACATCGTCTCCAATAGTTCATTTCCATGGCCTTAATTTTTGATTTATTTCTTTGGTTTATTTCCCAGAGCTCGGCGCCGTACAACCCAATACTTTCTATTATTGTTTTATATATTCTTCTTTTATTTTCTTTTGTTATTTTATTATTCCATAATAGTCCGTGTAGCTGTCTGGTAGCTGATCTTGCTTGGCCAATCCTGGAATGTGTTTCGTCGTTACTCCCTGCTTTTGAAGTTATTTGGACTCCTAAGTATTTATAAGTTTCGGTTGTGTTTATAGTTCCCATTTCAATTTGTAGGCTTTCTGGTGTTTCTCCTACAACTAAGTATTCAGTTTTTTGTATATTAATTGTAAGGCCCCACTTAGTGTACTCCTCTTCCAGTTTTCTGAGCATATAGTCTATATCACTCTCATCTTCAGCTAGAATAACTTGGTCGTCAGCGAAGTGTATTGTGTACAATCTATCGTCATCGATTGGGATGCCCATATTGCAGCACTTTCTTCTCCACAGTGAGAGTGCCTCATTTAAATATATTTTAAAGAGTGTAGGTGCTATGCAGCAGCCTTGCTTTAGGCCCTTACTAATTGGAATTTCTCTCGTTAATTTCTTTCCAGTTTTAATGTTTACCGTCATATTTTTGTAAAGCTGTTGTACTGCTTGTATATTTTTTTGCTTATCCCTTGTTTTTTCATTGCTACCCAGAGCATTGAAAGTGGTACACTATCGTATGCCTTTGTCAGATCTATAAAAACTACATGGGTGGAAAGTTGTGGGCTAATCTTTTCTCAATAACCTGCTTTAGAGAAAATATGCTGTCCATGCAGGATCTGCCTACACGAAAGCCATTTTGTTCTTCTACATCTGTCATTTCCTTTTCTATTTTATTTTTTATTATTTTTCCATAGAGTCTTGAGAGTGAGTTGATGACACTAAGCCCCTATAGTTTGAACAATTTTTTCTATCTCCTTTTTTGTATATGTTGTTAATATGTGCTTTTGTCCACTCCGGTGGTAAGTCATGACCTTTTAGTCCATTCTTTAACGGTAAAATATTGCAAAACCTCTAAATTTTAAAGAACCGCTTGGATTGACATGAAATTTGGCATACACATACAACAAGTCAAAGAAAAAAAGTGATATTGTGCCGATATGTGCTTTTGCCCTGGGGGTGGTTTTCACCCCCTCTTGGGGGTGAAAAAATATTCGTCCAAAGAAAGTCTGGAAATGAATAAACTGGCTAATTTTAAGTAACTTTTGTTCTATAGAGTTTTTTTACTAAGTCAATACTTTTCGAGTTATTTGGCAGTGAATATGTTCATTTTTTCAACAAAATAACCACGCTTTTAGACGGTTTTTCGCAAATAACTCAAATAGTAAGTATTTTGTCGAAAAAACATTCTTAGCAAAAATATAGCCTGTAAAAATTTTAAACAAATGGTGTATATATCACGTCTCGACACCTAGCAGAAGCAGAGTTATTGCTAATGAAAAATAGGTTCATATTCGTCAAATTCCAAATGGAATACTTTAACGTGAAATAACCAAAAATGAAGCACATTTCGGGGAAAACTCATTACAACTTATTCAAAGTGTTTAAAAAAATCTTAATTTTTGTTTTATAAAAAAAATTTCTAGCATCAAAATTAAACAAGTTACGCTCAAAATAAAGTTAGTCCCTTTTGTTTTTGGTAAAAAAATCGAGAAAATCACCCCCTAATTAGTATCTTAAATGAACTTAATCGTTACGACTTCACAAGTTTCTTGACTCGTGTATATATTGTTTATATGATCTGTAAGTTTCATCGGTTCAAAGTCCTTATTATTGAAAGGGCTGTAGTTAAAAGGGGTTGAACGAGCACGAATGTATGCAAATTTAGAAACACCAAATTTTAATCAATTTTTGTCTAACAGAAAAACAAGAAAATACATGATATTCAGAAAAGCAAATCTGACTTTTTTTGTTTTTCGAGATTTTTGGTATCTCTAACAATTTTTAAGTTATTTGGAAAAAAAGCATATTTTTCAAAATTTAAATTTTTAAAAATTTTACTTTGAAACCAAATGTTTTCAAAAATAAGCACTTTGAACCGATGAAACTTACAGATCATATAAACACAACATAAGTAAAATAATTTCTGGAGCGGTAATGATTAATTTCATTTAAGTTGCTAATTAGAGGGTGGTCTTCCCGATTTTTTGTTTTGCAAAAACAAAAGGGACCAACTTTATTTTGAGCGTAACTTGCTTAAATTTAATGCTAGAAACTTTTTGTAAAAACAGAAATAAAGCTTTTTTTAAACACTTTAAAAATTTAAAATGGGTTTTTCCCAAAAAGTTCTTAATTTTTTGGATATTTCACGTCGAAATATTCTATTTGAAATTTGGTGAATATGAATCTATTTTTCATTGGCTATAACTCTGGTTCTACGAGATCCAGAGACCTAACGCGTACACAATTTTTTTTACTTTTTTATATGCTATATTTTTGCTAAGAACGTTTTTTTCGACAAAATACTTACTTTTTGAGTTATTTGCGAAAAACCGTCTAAAAATGTGGTTATTTTGTTGAAAAATGAACATATTCACTCGCAAATAACTCGAAAAGTGTTGACTTGGCAAAAAAGCTCTATAGAACAAAAGTTACTTAAAATTAGTCAGTTTATCCATTTCCGGACTTATTTTGGACATATATTTTTTCACCCCCAAGAGGGGGTGAAAGTCACCCCCAGGGCAAAAGCACACATCGGCACAATATCACTTTTTTTCTTTGACATGTAAGCTATACGTATGCCAAATTTCATGTCAATCCAAGCGGTTCTTTAAAATTTAGAGTAAAAACCGTGAAAGAATGGACTATTTATAGAATAAGGTGAAAACATACGCCAGTAATTCTCGTAATACTTTGTGGGCTCTGTTTTAGTAATTCGTTCGGTATTCCTTGTGGTCCGCATGACTTTCGATTTTTTAGGGTTCGTATATTGCATTATTGACTTCCTGTACTGTTATTTCATCGTCTTCGTCGTATTCTACTTCATCGTCTTCGTCGTATTCTACTTCGTATGTTGTTGTACTGATGTTCGTGAATTGCGGTCTTGTTTCAGTCAAAAGTTGTAAGTAATGTTAGATCCAAGATATTTCTTCTATTAAATCTATTCTGCTAGTTTTTTTTCTACATACAATTGTTTACGTTTTAATAACATAACCTGAATCTTGTTTTTTCTTCTTATTATTTTTTGGACTATGGCCTTGACAATTATCCAGTAACCAGGACTAATATAATTGGAAAATATAATTAAAAGTGCGAATAATGTTGCTGAGCGTAGAAATCAGGTGTCGCTATGCCGAACTTGCACGGTCCCGAGTTTTGACAAAAAATCGCTGTCAAAAAATGACACATTACATCTACAGATGCATATGAAATGTGGGACTATGTCCATGATCGCCGTCTACATGCTTACACAAAATTTTAAAAAACTCATTGTTTCCATAAACTATAAGCGATAAAAGAAATTCAGCAATTTCCCTATTCTACTTTGCAATAGACATCTAGTGTCACAACACTTGCTTATACATTTGACGCATCGTCAGCCAACCTGTTAACTATAAATAAACACTACTTTCCTATAAAACAACAATAACGGATTCTTAAAATATACAAATATTTTTGTATATTTTAAGAATTGTATATTAAGGTATTAATGTATTAATAAAATGTATATTTTGCAATTTTCTTAAATGTACACTACTGCACTGAACAGATATCGATAAAAATGACAGAACAGATACGAGAAAATCTGACGCCGGTTTGTCAAAATGACAGGGACAATTTCTTTATGTTGCCTAATTAGTTATTAGGTATAATAATAATATGTATGTTCGATTTCTTGTTAGAAATAAAAAAATTTTAGTAGGTCCAAAATGACACAAAATCTAGGCATGGGGTAAAAATTTTTATTTGAAGGAAGTGTATTTTTTTGTTCTTAATGTAAGTATCGTCAAGGACAAAAAATAAAGCCAATGATGACAGATAACAACAAGAAAAATAAAACATGAAGCTTAAACAAATTTTTATTTGGTACCTTTCCATAAATTCTTGTAACTAAAATTGGTAATTTGGGTTTTTGTTTCCCCTAAGTATTTGAACCTTTTGTGAGCTTAAATTTACTGTATCAATAATTTCACATGGATGGTTGTGTTCATTGTAAATGTACACAATATTTTGAGTTGTATAAAGAAAGCTATTACAGTTGAAACGGCCACATCGTCGTTTACAACGCCACCTTGTCGTCTTTTGGTTATTACCTTGAAAGGAATACGAGTAATTGTTGAGAATCAATATGGGATTTATTTTTCCTTTTCGAAAATACACTGTACCTAAAAAATTACATAGTTACAAACACAAAAATAATTTAATGAGATATTTTATTTGTTTTCTTTTAGTGCGCTATTAGAACAGATATCTAGCCCAGTAAATGAACGGGAAATTCGGCGATACCGTGTAATTTTCAGGGGCAACTCCGAATTGCATGAAAATTTGGATTTAGGTTCTACTTACCCACCAATTCAAAGTTGAAATTGTGCCGTTGGTTGGGGGTGACAGTCACCCCTTGTCGGGGGTAAAAAAACATACGTTCAATATAAGTCCGGAAATGGATAAATTGTCTGATTTTAAGTAACTTTTGTTCTATAGAGTTTTTTAAGTAAGTGAATACTTTTCGAGTTTTTCGCAAATAACTCAAAAAGTAAATATTTGATCGAAAAAAATATTCTTAGAAAAAGTGTAGCTTATAAAAAACCGAAAAAAATGATGTATAAATAAAGTCTATCAATCAAGTGAATACAAAGTTGTAGCTCATGAAAACTGCGTTCTTATTCGTCTAATTCCAAATCGAATATTTCAAGGTGAAATCATTGAAAAATTAAGCACTTTTCGGGAAAAACCCATTCAAACTTTTTAAAGTGTTTATAAGAACCTTTATTTTAATTGTTTATAAAAGTTTCTAGCATTAAATATAAGCGAGTTACGCTCAAAATAAAGTTGGCCCTCTTTTTTTTGGTAAATAAACATGAAAATCTCGCCGTGTTTAGCCGTCCCCAAATGAAATTAATCGCTACCGCTTTACAAACAATTTACTTATTTATCTATTTTTTATATGACCTGTAAGTCTCAACGGTTTAAAATGCTTATTTTTTGTAAGGGTTATAGTTGAAAAAGCTTGAACGGGTCACTAATCACGAGTGTATGCAAATTTTGAACAGTCATATCTTAACAAATTTTTTTCTTACGGAAAAACAACTTGAAACTAGCATATTTAAAAAAGCAAAACATACATTTTTTACTGTTTAAGATTTTTCTTATCACTAATACTTTTTAAGTAATTTTAAAAAGAGGAAACTTTTCAAAAATTTTTGGAAATTTTTTTTACTATTAAACCAATTTTTTTAAAGTAGCACTTCAAACCAGTCAAACTTACAGATCATATATAAACAATACACATATAGTTAAAATAAATGGTAAAGGGGTAACGATTAATTTTATTTAGGATGCTAAATAGATGGAGGTTTTCACGATTTTTTTTTACCAAAAAAAGGGGCCAACTTTTTTTTCAGTGTACCTCGTTTATTTTTGATGCTAGAAACTTTTGGGAAAACCAAATATAAAGCTGTTTTTAGATATTTTAAAAATGTTAATAAGCTTTTCTCGAAAAGTGATTAATTTTTCAGTGATTTCGAGTTGAATTATTCGATTTGGAATTAGAAGACTAATAACGTATTTTTCATGAGCTTCAACTTTGCCTTTACTTAATTCGTAGACTTTACTGATACACCATTTTTTTCGCTTTTTTATAAGCTACACTTTTCCTAAGAATATGTTTTCGATAAAATATTTACTTTTTGAGTTATTTGCGAAAAACGGTCTGAAAACATAGTTTTTTTTATCCACAGTTTTTTTTTTGTCGAAAAACCAACATTTTCAATCACGAATAATTCGAAATGTATTTACTTACGTAAAAAACTTTATGGAACGAAAGTTGCTTATAATCCGTCAATTTATCCATTTCCCGGCTTATTTTACACACGCGTTTTTCACCCCCCGAGAAGGGGTGACTGTCACCCCCCAAGTAAAAGCAACAAACGGCACAAATTCAACTTTGAAGTGGAGGATAAGTAGAACCTAAATCCAAATTTTCATGCAATTCGGAGTTGCCCCTGACAATTACACTCCAAAACGGTCATTTATTGGGCTATACAGGGTGATTGATTATTAGGGTAAAGCTTAATAGCTCCGCTATAGTAATAGATTGCAATAAAAGTTAATAACAAAAATTTTAGCCACCTTTGAGCTTCACATTACAAAATTAGTTAGAATGTTACAGGGTGTTCGATAACACAGTGGCAGACCAAACTTATGTTTTTTTAAATGGAACACCCTATATTTTATTTTAAATTCGAAATCCTGTTAACTTCTCCATCACAAAAATATAAAGGTTTGTTATGTTATATAGGGTTTTATATGCTGGGTTATACAGGTATTTACAAAGTTATAACCAAGTTTATATGAAAATCGTAACAAGTTCAACTCCCTGTATAAATAAAAATAAGCAAAACAACAATGTTTTATTAATGCTATATTTTTTAACGTATTGTCAAAATTTTCAAGAATGGTCGATATTGCTAATTTTCTTTATATCAAATACAGGGTGAGTCAAAACGCAAGTACATTATTTTCTCAGTAATTTTAAATGGAACACCCTGTATTTTATACCACTATTGAAAAGTACCATTACCGTACTTTAATTTTTAGATAACATTCCCTATGTCTAATTTTTTTAGTTTTCGAGATATTTTCATTTTTCAATGGACCAGTAGCGTGGCCACCCAAACCACCAGAATTTAATAAACTGGACTGATTTTTTTGGGGTTGCGTTAATAATGAAGTTTATAAAATACTTCCAACAACAAGGGATGATATGAAAAATAGAATACAAAGTGTATTTCGATGTGTTAATTTAAAAATGCTCCGTAGAGTAAGTAGCTCATTCAATGATCGTTTTTAGGCGTACATAAATATGTTAGGAGATAATTTTGAACACCTTATGTAATTAAATATTAAAAATATTTTATTAAAAGTAGCTTCTAATTTTTTCAAAAATGTTTTTTTGTAAAATGTATTACTGATAAATTATGTTTCGTTCTTTATTTGTTACATTGTTACATTTACATACAAAAGTAGCGTTCAATTGTCTTCACAAAATATTGTATTTTGTGTTTGTGTGTTTTTTTTTTGTAAAATTTATTACTAATTTTCTTTGTTTATTTGTTGAATTTACATCAAAAGATAGTTTTTAATTGTTTCAAAAATGTTGCATGTAGTGGTTGTGTTTTTGTTTGTAAAATGTATTACTAATAAATTATTTTTATTTCTTTATTTGCTACAATGTTACATTGATTACCGGATTGATAATCGGTAATCTTCAATTGTCAATTCAGTCATGGCTTACTTAAAATTTAGATAAATTTAAACACCTAAAACAATTTGCCCTTAAAAAATGAAAATATCTCGAAAACTAATAAATTTGGGCATAGGGAATGTTACATAAAAAGTAAAGTACGTTAATGTTACTTTTAAATAATGATATAAAATACAGGGTGTTCCATTTAACATTACTGAGAAAATAATGTACTTGCGTTTTGACTCACCCTGTATATGATATAAAGAAAATTAGCAATATCAATAATTCTTAAAAATTTTGACAATAAATAAAAAAATATGGCTTTAATAAACCACTGCTGTTGTGCTTATTTTTATTTATACAGGGAGTTGCACTTGTTACGATTTTCATATAAAATTGGTTATAACTTTGTAAATACCCTGTATAAGATTACAAACCTTTATATTTTTGTGATGGAGAAGTTAACAGGATTTCGAATATAAAATAAAATATAGGGTGTTCCATTTAAAAAAACATAAGTTAGGTCTGCCAGTGTGTTATCGAACACCCTGTAACATTCTAACTAATTTTGTAATGTGAAGCTCAAAGGTGGCTAAAATTTTTGTTATTCACTTTTATTGCTATCTATTACTATAGCGGGGCTATTGAGCTTTACCCTACTAATCAATCACCCTGTATAGTTTCAAATTTATACGTATCAAGTACCCAGAAATGTGAATTTGTATGAACCGGTGTCAATAGAGTCTTACAACAAGGTTGTTTCAGCATATATATTTCTGCATCGTCACAGACTCTGGCTGATTCAAATTCACAAACAGACGGCCGAAGAATGTCTCTTGATATTTCCCATTTTAAGTGGACAGCTACAAAAGTATCATCTACTTTGATGGTGCTTTTTATCAGTTTGATAAAACCGGTTTCTGCATTTTGAGCTGTATGAAATTAGCGAAAGTGTAGGATTTCGGCAAAAGCTTTGTCATCGCTTTGATGTTTTTAAAGGTCAAATTATATCGCGTTAGAGCGCACAATTCATCAAACCCTCGGTATCAATACCCCATCAATCGGTATCAATAGAGTATTTTGTCGTATTACAGTTTTTTGGTGTTTCGATCACCAATTCGGAAATCGCTTTCAACAAAATATTATAAACTAAGAAACTTATCTTGCTACCATACAGTCATGATGTGAACAAGTCAGATTCGAGCTCAATGGTACCTAGAGCATGAAACATTGGATCTTTTAAACAGCCATGTTTAAGTTCACATTTTATTTCTATGTTCCTATGACGGATTAATTGTCACGGGTTGGACAATTCGACGTAGATCTCAGGATCGAATTGTTTTGTAATGCCCCTTTGTCCGCTTCTTCTCGATCGACGATGGTAAATAAATGTTTGAGTGTGGAGAAAAAATATGGTTTTATTGACAGCTACGTAATTACACTATAGATGATGTTCAGGTAACTTTCTATGATAGACTGCCTTTAATGACAGCTACTGATAATAATTACACTCGGCGTAACTTCTAACAACGACTTACGCACTTGTTAACGAGGTAACTATTTCAATTAGACTGCCACCCAAAATAGTCCCCTTGGTAAATTTATAATCTCGTCAAAATATGCAATTCATCAATAAGTTGCATGACAACCGAACTACGGACCTTGCGTTTTGAAAGGTTGCAACTACAGTTTAAAGGAAGCTATTGCAAAACTTAAAGTTCAATTGGAAAATACATTATTTGGCAATTTACTAAGTTTGCAGGTTGAATGAACTCTAATTATTAAAATATTACTCGATGTTTCCCAATGTTTCAATTATACATGGTGAAACTATAAAAGTTTAGTAAGTTAAGAAAAAATGTGAGATTACAAATTAAGGGATTACTTTGAGATTGAACATATTGGCCACTTAAAAGAAAGAGACGACCAATAGAAAATGTTTAAACACATTATAATATAAAATAATAAGAATATAACAATAATCCTAACACTTATTCACTCGGTTTTTGAATTATTATCTCACCCGAGCAGTGCTACCTATAATGTGAATATTTAGAATTTATGATTCAGCTAATCTGTTTAATTCAAATCTAATCTATTTAAGTGAAACTGTTTTAAATGAAACTGTTTTAAAGTGTTAATTAAATTTGGTTGTGATGCTGTGTTTTTTCAAACTCTCATCGAGGAACTCATCTCCCCGAATAGTTACATTATGATCGGATATGTTGATCGGCTTTTATGAAATCTGGTGCAAGCAGATTCCTTGGGACCAACAACGAGAAAGCAACGCCATCTTTTACCGACAATGGAAGAGCTGTGGCAAATTTTAAAAATTTTCTGACTATATGCATACTTATATGTACACTTTTTCCTCCTTTTCAGGTCTGCATTTGACCGTTTTAAAATGTTAAAAATATTAAATATATTATACTTATAACGAATAATTTTTTCCCACCTAATACATGCTCTATTGTTTGTATTTTGTGCGTTTGGCTCTCTAACTATTTGTTTTAACTTGTATATCAGGCTTTTACTTATTTTTCCGTTTATATTTCGAAGTGTTTTTATGACTCCGCTAAACGATTCTATTACATTCAAAGTCTTAGAAAATATTCCTTCCTCAGCAAGTTCAACATCCATGGGTTTCATTTTTATAATTTTATTTTTAGATTCCGTAAAATCCTCAGCTGATTGTATATGAAACCTTTCTGATTTATGTAATGTAATGTATGACATAGGTAAAATATCTTCGGTTTTCTTTCGAATATTAGCACATTTATTAAAAAATGCATTTGGAATTATTGTATTTATTTGTTGTTCTGCCAATTTAACCTTGTTAGTTTATGTTTCTCGGTAAATTCCGTATCCTTAACTGTTACAATAGTTATTCTCTGAAAAGTTTCAGTGTGTAAGACATTTTGTTGTGCACTAAAAACTGTATTTAACTTTTCAAAATTTAAATTTTCCTCCATACCATTACTGGACATGTGGACATTTACTTTTATCTCTTTCACATCACTTTCTTCGGTACTGTTTATATCAATTTTTCCATCTTCTATATTATTATTAACTTGTTCTAACTGTAATACATGATTCTTGGCATCTTCATTTTCAACAGCTCTCGCACACTCTGTATTTTCTATACTTTTATTAAGCTGTTCTATTTCTTTTGAGTCCATTTTAATACTTTCTGTCTCTTGTACAACCATTCCAGTTTTATTTTGGTCTGTACCCTCGATATCAGAAATTTTTTGAACATCTTTATGGGATTGAGTCATTAAATCATCATCCCTTTCATTTACTGCCCTGGGATTTTCTTCCTCAAGTACAAACGATTTATAATCCTTTCCCTCGGGTGTCTTTCTTCCCGAATCGAAATTAGTTTCTTCTGCAGTTTGAGTTGGCTCTAATTCCTTGAAATAAAGCTCGACTACAGAAGCTTCTATTTGGTTATTAGCTGAGTTTATTTCATTGGTATTTGTTTCAACAAATTTCAACTCTTTTTTAATATTTATAGTTTGCTCTATGGCTTTATTTTTAGGTACTTCCGAATATCTAGGCATCTGTCGCCTACAGAACATACTAAGTACTTGCATCTGCGGGATGTGCTCTTGCTGTGCTACCCCTGACATTATCCAACCCAATTTTGTATTTTGGGCGAGCAAACCATTCTTCGTTCGATCTACTCCGTCAAGTAAAATCAAACTATATGCTTTGGCTCCTAATAGTATATCTATCGGGCCTGTTTCATTAAACTTTGGATCAGCCAGGACTAAATTCCTAGGATTCCTTTCTTTTATTTGTATCTCCTTTTCCGGTAGATTCTTTGTTATTTTTTGTAGCACAAGTGGTTGGGTCTTCATCTCAAATTCATTTTTGAAATGCGCCTCTAACTTTACTGTCACGCTCCATTTCGACGTCTTTTGGTCTTCATTGCCTATTCCCGATATCTGAGCGTGGACAGCCTTTCTTTTTATTCCGAGACTTGTAGCGGCCTGCTCCGTAATGAATAATGACTGCGAGCCTTGGTCAATCAATGCTCTCATCAATTGTGAGCTTCCTTTTGAGTCTCTTACGCGTACTAATGCCGTTGCTAGTAGCACTTCTTCATTCTGATGACTTAAACAGCTCACAGTATTTTCTTGTCTCCTTGACGATCCGTCGTAACTGTTGTCATCTCTGGTCCCACTAGAATTGGGTCTATTTTTTGGCCTTCTGTTTTCAGAATTCCTTCTGTTGTCATAATGACCTTCTGACATGTGTAATAATGAGCTATGCTGTCCATTACATTCTGCACATCTATAAGTGGAATAACATGGTACTTCCTTTTTATGTAGTAGGCATCTACTGCACCATTGTTTTTCCTTTACGATTTTGTTTCTTTCACGTACTTGTAGACTTAGAAACTTTGGACATTTGTACAGTTTATGTTCTTCATGACATACCACACAGGTTATCTTCTTCTTTGCCTGTTGTTTGTGATCTGTTCTTTTCCTTTCTTTTTCCAACATCTCCAATGTCTTGGAATCTTCTTTGTAGGAATTCCTGTGTTGACTTATATGTAGGAATCTCCCTACTGTCTTGAATTGACGTTTCATATAATCTCCTGGTTTCTGTGTCCCACTTCAACATGCTTATCCTTGCTATAAGAGGACTCCAAGACTCTGTCATTATACCTAGTCCACTAATCGCTTCTAAGCATTCGTGGATAGTATCATGTAATTTTTTAAGCGCCTTTGCTGACGCTTCTTTTATCTCCGCAGCCTGAAGTATCTTGTCTATTAATATAAATAGATTCATCCTCGGATTATCGTACCGATCTTGCAACATTTTCCACGCAGCACTGTAGTTTGCTTCTGTTGTGTTTAAATGTTGTATTATTCTACTTGCTTCTCCTCGGAGGCTTGTCTTCAGATACTGCATTTTCTCCACATTTGATAGTTGATTATTCTCATGTATCAAATGTTTAAAAATATCAAAGAATGTTCCCCAAGCCTCGTATCTTCCTTCAAAAGAGGGCAACTTCGCCTGAGGTAGTATTATTTTTTCTTTCTTGCATCCTTCTGCCTCCAATCTCTTATTTACTTTTATAATCGACCGCACCCTTCTTTTCATCGTATAAAATCTTTCTATTTCAGCTTCTAGTGCATCCTGTTCATTTTCCACAGTTATTTCCATTATTAAAGCATCTATTTTTTGTACCTCTTCTTTTAAATCCTCTTGTATATCTTCATTGTTTTCGTCGTCTTCCAATAAATTTTGAAGTTTTCCCATTCTAATTTTTACTTCTCTAATTTTTATCGAAGACTTGTATGAATTTTTAATAAACTCCTCTAAAGCCTTTTTCGTTTCTTCATATTTTTTCTGTACTTGTTCGTAATAGTTAGATGTAAAATATTTATCATCTTTTGAACCTTTTTCTACAATTTCATTATGTTGTTCCGCAAAGTCATTCCACAATTCTTCAACTGTCTGCCGCCTTATGTTTAAATATTCTGTAGTACGCTTTTCTTTGTTCAGTTTTTTAATATTAGTCAAGATTTTTGCAATTTCCTGTCCAAGTTTTTCTTGTTCTGCGTATAATGTCTTCATGTTTTAAATATAAACTTGACCTATATTCAAAATAATGTCTCAGCAAAAAAAAAACCTTTCTCAATAATAAACCAATGGCCTCAAAAAACGCTGATTTGTACAATGAAGTAATTCCACTTTTAAACCAGAGAAATAAAAATCTTTATATAATAAAATGCATAATATGCGACATAAATATGTGGAGTTGAATAAACGCAAGATTGTAGTATAAAAATAACTTGATTTATTAAATGTGTCAGTATGTCAGGATTTTATATATATGTCTAGAAAATCAAATGTTTTAAGAATTTCAAATTATAAGAATCAAAATTACCAAATATACTTAATATCCAAATAATCAACTGTTAGATTTGAATTAGACAAAATATTACCAGTAAATATTTTAAGTAAATAGATATACAGAATAAATATTTCAATAAAATTTAGTAAAATTCGATGCTTAAGTTTCTTTAATAAACTTTTTACTTTATATAAAAAATGCACTGCCCTAAATGATAATAAATATTCAAAAACTTACAGTTTTATTCCGATGTTCACTTGTATGTCACCGGGTGGGCCTGGAATCTGCAGCGCTGCCTCTTTCTTAGAACTGCAACTGGAACTGGTTAGCTGGATCTCTGGATGCCGCTAGATTTTTCACCTCCAAACCGCTGGAACCGTAGACTTAAGGACTGCTACTCAGGTTCTCTGGTGCTCAAAGGTTCTCGAAGGCTTCTACTTCTAATGTCGGTGCCTTTATATTTTCTTTTCTCCACACATCGAATTCGATCGTCGATCTTGTACGGAACTGGGGAACAGCTATTTCAGGTCGCTAAGGGTCGTCTCCTTCGAAGCTCCAATCCAATTAACGCCCTTTTGATGTTGTTTTGTCGAAGGACCAATGGACAATTCGACGTAGATCTCAGGATCGAATTGTTTTGTAATGCCCCTTTGTCCGCTTCTTCTCGATCGACGATGGTAAATAAATGTTTGAGTGTGGAGAAAAAATATGGTTTTATTGACAGCTACGTAATTACACTATAGATGATGTTCAGGTAACTTTCTATGATAGACTGCCTTTAATGACAGCTACTGATAATAATTACACTCGGCGTAACTTCTAACAACGACTTACGCACTTGTTAACGAGGTAACTATTTCAATTAGACTGCCACCCAAAATAGTCCCCTTGGTAAATTTATAATCTCGTCAAAATATGCAATTCATCAATAAGTTGCATGACAACCGAACTACGGACCTTGCGTTTTGAAAGGTTGCAACTACAGTTTAAAGGAAGCTATTGCAAAACTTAAAGTTCAATTGGAAAATACATTATTTGTCAATTTACTAAGTTTGCAGGTTGAATGGACTCTAATTATTAAAATATTACTCGATGTTTCCCAATGTTTCAATTATACATGGTGAAACTATAAAAGTTTAGTAAGTTAAGAAAAAATGTGAGATTACAAATTAAGGGATTACTTTGAGATTGAACACGGGTTTTTACCCAAATATTTTTTACTTTGGTGGTTAGCATGTTACGATTCATGTAAACACTGATGATGATCGGTAAACCGATTGAAAACTAGTTCTGTTCTGTGATGTAGCCCTGTATAGGGATTTTAACAAATATAACCTTTTAAAAAAGGTTAAAAAAGCTGAAACAGATTTTGCTACAATTCAGAAATGGTTTCAGTTTAATAAACTTACCTTAAATATAGAAAAAACAAAATACATACCATTTACATCATATGTTAATAACCTCCCAAATCTTGGCTCATTCAAAATTGATGCAAAAAATGAAATTCCACATACATACGAGATTAAATATCTAATAGGTATAATAATTGATAAACATTTACGATGGAACACCCAAGCAAATAATATAGTAAATAAATTAAGAGGACTCTTATCAAGATTTAAATTTTTAAAACAATTTTTAGGAATAACTCATTTGCGAATTCTTTATTATACACTTATACAATCTCAACTCACATATGGCCTTTTAGGATGGGGTGGAATACGCAATAATTACTTACATTCTATAAATATTATTCAGAAATGGCTAATTAGAATTATATACGGGAAAAATTTCAGATATTCTAGTGAGCTGTTATATAACGAAAGTAAATTTTTAAATGTACGTAAATTATTCTGTTATAAAGCCCTTATACATAAACATGAAAAAAAGAAAATATTAAATTTTAACAGTCATGCCCACCAAACTAGATATATAAAACATAATACAATTCTACCAAAATGTAATAAATCCATCCTTCAAAGATATGTTGGTTACATAGGGCCCAAATTGTACAATTTGCTACCGGATAATTTAAAACAATTTAAAAATTATAAAAAACATAGATATAAATATGAAATTAAACAATGGATTGGGAACAAATCAACAAAATTCTGCGAAGAACTTATCAATGGACAATAATTGTAATAAATAAACTTAAATAAGAAATAAAAAATTATACCGAAAATAAAAATTGTATCTAAATAGATTTTTATTATCAACTGCGACATTTCTTGAATTATTGATGGCCACATTTATATTACAAATTATATTAAAATTATTTTATTTTTATTTTTTCTCGATTAATGTTAGAGTTTTTAGTATTTTTATAAATTTTCATATAACTGTATACATTTATACATTTGTTAAATATTTTTTGTGTTTGTTTATATTTGTAAATTAGTATATTATATTTTTAAGTCTCACGCACAAGGGGTGCTACTTTTGTATATATATTAGTAATATATATACAGGGTAGCTCAACTTCAATGAGTTATTTATGTTTATTTAGGTAGTACTCATTATGCTTTTTATTTTTTTTTTGTAAATCTTTATTGTTATTCCTAAATAAACATCATTAATATAATAAGGAGTTTATGGTTTTTTTTAATAAATGATATACAGCCAACTACAGAAAAAATTTTTCCTCGTGGATTTTTTTTAAGAAACTAAACTAAATAATCCGTGGTGTAAGGTGTAAGTGCTGCTTTTTTGATTTTTCTCTTTTTGCTGTATGTTTCTTTCATGAATATTGACAAAGCTTTTCATTCTATTCTGTGCTACTTTTCTAGCCATGTTTGTATATCTAGGGTCTGTCAAAGTCCTTGTTTTTGATATGAGTCATGTGTAGTCCTGTCGCCAGGGGGTACAACGGTCTCCTTAATTTAGTTGGACTTACCCAAGTTTTTTTATGTATTTTGACCCGTAGAACACGAATTTTTTGGTAAACAGTTGATCCGGATGTCGATTAGATTGTTATAAACAAAGAACTTGAGGAATTACATTACAGCGATTTCTCGCAAAACAAAATTTTGTATTTTTTGGGTTATTCTAAGCAAAAAATGTTCTTACAAGTTTTTTTGTAGAATGCATATTTTTCGAGATAAACGCGGTTGAACTTTCAAAAAATCGAAAAATTGCAATTTTTGAACCCGAGTAACTTTTGATTAAAACGCCGTGTTTTACGCGGAAAATTTAGTTTCACGCACGCCGTGAAACTAAATTTTTATCTGGTATTAATGGCTTTGATTAGGACCAATTAACATTACTTTGTTGGATTTGTGAATAAGTATCGTCAATGACAAAAAATAAAGCCAATGGTGATAGACAACAATACTAGAAATAAAAAATTCTTCTTCTTTTTCCTCTTTATAAGTAATTCTGCTTGTTCATTGGCTGATTGGCTCTGTGGAAGATTGTCACTCCATCTTTTGCGCGGTCGGCCGATACGTCTTCTACCGATTGGTGATTTATCTCGTGCTATTTTGACCACACGTGTCTCCCTCTCATTCTGGTTATGCGGTTATTCCATTCTTTTTTTTTTCAAAATAGTGTCCATCCGTTTATACACTGTACTTTACATTGTCTTTTAATGTCTTTACTCCTCTGTCGATCTCTCAGAGTATTTCCTGTAATTCTTCTCAGTACTCTCATCTCTGCAGTTTCCAGTAGTCTTTGTGTTGTGGCTGTATCGGATCTTGTTTCTGGTGAATATGTCATTATTGATCTTATACTGGCTTTACAAATTCTTGACTTCATCTCAGTGTTAATATGTCGGTTTCGCCATATTTATAGTGTTATTAAGGCATCCTGCCAGTCTATTTGCATTTTGTACTAGATTTCTCATTTCTTTATCCAGGTCTCCGTAACTTGACAATGTAATTCCAAGGTATTTCACTTCCATTATTTGTTCAATACTGATACCATCAATTTTTATTTTATATCTTATTGATTCTTTACTGATTACTATTGTTTTAGTTTCCTGAGATGAAATTATCATATTGAATTCTTTTGCTCGTATGTTAAATCTTGGACTAATCTTTGCAGACTATTTTTATCTTGGGCTATTAATATTGCGTCTTCAGCGTAGGAGAGTATTTTTACTTCTTTGTTTCCCATTATATATCCTCTTTCTTTGTTGATGTTTTTGATTATTTCATCAATGATTAAATTGAAGAGCATAGGACTCAATGAGTCTCCCTGTCTTATTCTGCTGCCTATATCTCTAGGTTCTGTAAGTTGTCCATCTATTCTGACTTCCGTTTTGTTGTTTTGGCAGATGTTTTCAATAGTTTTTATGATATCTAGGGAAATTTTCTATTATATAGAAGATGGATTACATCTTTGAGTCTTACTCTGTCAAATGTTTTCTTCAAGTCAATTAGACATAGAAACGCTGGTCTATTGTTCATAATATGCTAAACTTATCCTCTGATTCATTAGGTCTTGTAAAATTTAAGTTGTATGTTTTAGGGTAGTATTTAACAAGTTGATACGTCTGTAGTTTTCTGGCTTATCTCCGTTTTTGAATAGTAGAATTAGTTCGCTCGTTCTCCATTCTTTCGGTATTTTATTGTGTTTTATGATTTTGTTAATTAATGTTGTTAATTGTTCTGTCATTGCTGCTCCACAATATTTCAGTAATTCGTTTGGTATTCCATCCTTACCTGCAGTTTTTCTGCTCTTCAGCTTTTCAAGTGTTTTTCGAACTTCCTGTATACTTATATTAACCTCTTCATTTGTTGTAATTTCTGGTGTTTCCGGTTCTATGAGTTGTAGCATCATTTCTTCTTCCTCTGCATATAGCTTTGTTAGATAGTCGATCCATGTATTATTTTCTATAATATAGAACATATTATGTTTTGGTTCTACTAGTTCCTTTAACTCCGTTTTTTGACCTCTTATAAAGCGCAATATTTCCTGTTGGAGACCATAAAAAGTATGTTCTACTTCTTTCGAAAAACGTTCCCAGTGATTATTTTTTATTCTTCTTACGACTGAATGTGTTTCGTTTCTTATTGTCTTATAATTGATGAATAATGATAATGTCTTTTGCCTCTTGTATTTTAGTTGACATGCATTTTAGGTAAGCTTTTTTCTCCACTTTACATATTTCCTTCACGCATGTACAAAACCATGGAGTTCTTCGCCTTGGAAGCGATTTATTTTTATTAGCTATAAATAAAAAATAAAGCTTCAAAATATTTTTATTGGGTACCTTCCCATAAATGCTTGTAATTAAAATTGATAATTTGTCTTTCTGCTTCCCTTAAGTACTTGAACATTTTGTGAGCTTAAATTTACCGTATCAATAATTTCAAGTGGATGGTTGTGTTCATTGTAAACGTACACAATATTTGGAGTTATATAAAGAAAGCTAGGACAGTTGAAATTGCCACATCGTCGTTTACAACGCCACCTTGTCGTCTTTTGGTTTTTACTGTGAAAGCAATACGAGTAGCCGTTGAGAATCAATATGGGATTGATTTTTCCTTTTCGAAAATACAGTATATCTAAAAAATTACATAGTTACAAACAAAAGACTAATTGAACTAATTTGATATTTTATTTTTTTTTTCCTTAAGTGCGCTATAGTATAGTGTCAAATTTATATGTACCTACTCAGTACCCAGAAATATGAATGCGTGTGAATCGGTATCACTAAAGTCTTAAAACGTTGTTTTAGCATATTTCTGCTAAGTCAGAGACTCGGGCTGATACAAATTCAGAAACAGACGACCAAAAAATGTCTCTTGATATTTCCCACTTCATGCCATAGCTACAGAAGTACCATCTACTTTGATGGTCATAAACAAGCTGTATGAACTTAGCGAAAGCGTAGGATTTCGGCAAAATCTTTGCCAATGCTTTGATGCATTTAAAAGCCAAATATATTGCACAAGAGCACAATTATTTATCAGACCCTCTACAAATGAATCGGTATCAATAGAGTCTTACAAGGTTGTTTCAGCATTACCCTTCTAGTCCTGGATCCCGCGTATCAAATAAAAGATTAGGTATTAATAGCAAGCTAAAAATTTGTTCATAGATTAACGGTGTCAAGTCGGACAAACTTTGATGTATGAGAACACTGGAACAGGGGGATCTTTAATTGTGGAACATAATAAACGTGTCATCCTGACAAGTTTATGATTGTGAACAATAGCAGGCTGTTTTTAAGTTTATTCAATAGCCAACGTTATATACGAAAAATGTTTGTCCTACAAAAATGTTGGGCATTTTAACCAGACCGATACGTAGAACATGTCAAATGATAAGAATTATGTTGGTGATAAATAGCAGTCTGATTTGCATGAGAGTTTAATGAAAGGGTAAACAATTGACAGTTCTGTCCAACAAAATTTATGGGAAGTTTTCGTAGACCGACTACGAAAACTTCCCATGAATTTTGTCGGACAGAACTTAAAATTGATTTTTTAACCTTTGATTAAACTCTAATGCCAAAGTCAGACTGCTATTTATCACCAACATAATTCCTGTCATTTGACATGTTCTACGTGTCGGACTGGTTAAAATGCCCCAGGTTTTTGTCGGACAAACATTTTTTCTTCTATTATATTTATAACGTTAGCTATTTATACTTTTAGTGCCTATTCGTTTCGAATATTGGCGATCATTCTGGCTATAATTATTTTATTAACTGATGCTTTAAATAGGTTAGTTGTTGTTGTGGAGAACCATTTCCCCACACTCAACGAAAATGATACGTAATATCAATAAAAATGTTAATTTAGACAACAAACGCAATACTTAAAATTTGTCCAATTCGTGGTTTTATTGGAACAACAAAGCGATGTTCATCAATTCATTATTTTCGTTAGTTGAGCCAATGTATTTCGTTTATTGAATGGATGAACATTCATTATGTATACCATAATATCACTTTATTGATATTACGAACTCGTTCATTGAGTCAACGAACACTATTCATTGAAACAACAACGTCGTTAATTGACCGACGAAGACTGTTCGTTGTGTCAATAACAGTGTTATTTCTCCTAACGTATTTCGTTTATTTCTACAATTATTTCCGTTTATTCTTACAACTAATTCAGTTCATTCCCACAATAAATACGGTTATTCTTACAATCAATTCTATTCATTCTTACAATCAGTTTCGTTCATTCCTACTATGAACATATTTTATATTAATAATAATTACTGAATGCATTAGTACAATGTATGATATTGATTAATAATAATTTTTTAAATCCCCCTTTTTTGCCCTAAACCCAATGGACTTTACACTGTGTGATTTCTCATAATATGAGAAATCATATTATGATTTCACTTATACAGTGCGCCGGAATAAGTGTTACACTCCCCCCACCCCCTTATTAATTTATTTATTTTTAGCACATAAGCAAAACGCTCGGACAGGTCGATTTTTAAAATAATCAAAGTATATTATAACATCAATGTTTCGAACTTTACACGATCCCTCTTCAGGTGACAGGCATAACTTTGATTTTTTTAAGGGAAAGTACATCATGTGACAGCTCATTTAAAAGCATTTGAAATAGTGATTCCAAAAATGTATAACACTTTAATCCTTTTTGAGAGCGCAGGTGCAAAATTTCGATCGAATTCTTTTTAAACGCATTCATTTTTTTTGGAATCATGAGAAAACTAATAAGTATTTTTGAAAAATTTAAACGCAGAATAAAAGATTACATTATTACCGAGGGCTGAAAGTCCCTTAGAATAAACAAAAAGTTTCTTTTGAATGGTATATTTGAAATTAAAAAGCATACTAAATTTTCTCTTTTTCACCCCTGTGACTTATTAAAATAATCATTATAGAAGTTCTCAGGGACTTCAGACTCTCGATAATACTGTAATATTTTATTCTGCGTTTAAATTTTCAAAAATACTAATTAGTTTTCTCAGGATTCGAAAAAAATTTAAAACATAATTCGACCGAAATTTCACGATATTAGACACACGAAAACTTCCTTCTACTACGGACTACACTTGGAAACGAAATAAAATTATTATTCGGCACTTCGGCAGAGGTAACAGCATTGTTTAACAAATAATTATTTTTTAAACAATGGTAACACAGAGAAGCTAGGGGTATCATGATGAGGAAAAGCCGTTACATTTCAAATGGTCCAGCAAAACATTTATTGTCTCAACAACTACGTTTATTGTCACCATGAACGCATTAATTGTGGTTATTAAACGCAGTAGTTTACTATATACATTAAATATTGTATTTATATGAGGTTACACCACAATGTATTGTAATTATTATATTTTACATTTATTTTGACATTTCGAACACCAATTCGGAAATCGTTTTCAACAAAATATTAAGAAAATTATAATCTGTGATGTGTACAAATTGGCACTTTGTATCAGCCAATTTGACAGTTGACTTACTTGGTCTCGATCTTGTATGCAAAAAGCAATGTTTTTCAGTTTAAATTCTGCATGTGCTGTTCCATCAGGTTGATATCATATTCTGATTTAATGTTGGTATATTTTTATTGCTGACATCGCTTTTCCTATTGGTAACCAGAGCCGACTACATTCTGTTGATGTGTTTGCCATACACTTTTCTTCATCAAGTAAGATAAGGGCTACTTCTTTGATTTTTCTTTTTTACTGTCTGTTTCCTTCACAATATTATTGAAGATTTTTATTGTACTCTGTGCTCCTTTTCCCAGGCATGTTTGCATAAAGTCCTTTTACCCTATGACGGCCGATATGTAATTAAGATATGATCAGTGGGCCTCAAAGGGCGCATATGAAATGCCTACCGAAGAAGGGTTTCTTACCTGTCGCGAAAATGGTCACATACGAATTGCCTCCCAAGCCCTAAATATATTAGATGCTTCTAATCTTTATGTGAAGGTGAGACGTTGCCACATCTTCGTCCCTTTGTAAATTTTTGGCAAAATTGGTAATTTGTTATTTAATTTATTTTATTTTCAACATTCATGTATTAAACATTATTGACACTAGGCAGTATTTATAAATTTCAACTAACTTATACATACATAATTAGTTTTATAACCCTTATATATAATAACCATTATTTTTTGTTATTAATAATTTTGATAAAAATACAAAAACATAATAAATATTTTATAGATTTATTAAAAATAACATCACAAAAAACTTAGTTGGAAATATTACAAAATTTGTGTAGAAATATAAAATTACAAAATATTTTTCCTGAATTTATATGATACTACTTTGACAAATTCTAATCTATTTATTTTACATTCTCTTAATTCTAAAATTTTTTCATTTAGAAAATTTATTTTTGCTGTACTTTACGTAACAATTTTTTTGGTGTCGAAACAGAATTCATTTTAATGTAGGTTTTTATTGGAAATTGTAAAATTATTTCAATAAAATTATTAATGTTAGGATGAGGGCAGTATAAAGAAGAACTATACTTGGAGTGAAAACTTTCGCATGAGTTTGTGGTTCTTTGCAAGGATAAAAAGTGCTCAACCCAAAGATGTGGAGGAAATGTCGAATTTTCAGATATATAATTATCAACAAGATAATCACAAAACTGGGTGACTCTTTCATCGACTGGTTTAATTTCTGCCAAATCTATAGCACAAAAATCGCTAACATCTTTAGGATGTAAGAATGAAAGACCAAAAATATAAATAAGAAAATGCGTAATTTCCGTTGAGTCAACACCTTTTTTTTTGGTATGCTGGAGCTAAGCCCAGTGCTTGAATCTTTCTATACCATGCCTGACCCAAATGAAAACGACATCCATGAAAATCTGCTTCAGGAAATACCATACGGATACTATTATGAATAGAAATTTCAAAGTCTGAAGTTATTATTTTAGACAATACATTTGGATGCAGGGCAATTCATTTTAAAACATTCTTCTATGATATATTTAAAAGCGAGGTAATATAAGATGACTTTTTATCTTGAAGTAAACAGAAACAAGAGGAATGTAATGTCCATTTTTTCAAGCCATGTATACTAAATAATTGAGTGAAAACACGAGAAAAGTATTCAAAAGTTCCGTCAACATACCAATTGGAAACAGTCGAAAGAAAACGAAATTTTGAAAGACATGTTAATACAGTAGAACCCCGCAAATCCGAACTAATTGGGGGGACAGCCTGTTCGGATTCCGAAAAGTTCGGATTATCCGAAAGTTAGCCTAAGAAGCTAACGAAGATGATTTTTAAAAGATTTGGACTGCCACCGATCCCTTTATGAAACTCTATCCGCACGTTTATGCCTCCAATATTCTAACGCTGAAAAATATTTAGATCGCTGAAATATTAAATCGCTAACGTCAGTACTTTTGTTTCGTCACGGGACATGGGAATTCGGCCATGTAAATGATTCATTTAATTTGTAATCTGGATATTGATTACACTATGTTTCTCATGTTTCTTATCTTTTTCAATGTTTTCGTTCATAGTATACCATGGAAAATGTGTATTATGCACATTCCTTTATTGATTGTGTTTAGTCTAACTCGACGCTTTTATTCACCCATTAGTGTTCCAGTGTTTAATACTGTAGCTAGCATCTTAGGTAATTATTTTCTCACATAATAAACATGTTTTTAAATTTTTATTTTGAATTTTTAAAATTTTTTTTCACTTTCCGTTGGTTCGGATTTGCCGAAAGTTCGGATTTGCGGGGTTCGGATTTGCGGGGTTCTACTGTATAACAATATGATTATCTTTGTTATTTTTAATTATAAAATTTTAGTTTCTTTTTGTAATAATACAAGATGAACCAAGAGGTCTATGAAATTCAGATATATTTTTGGGAAGTTTAATTAAAGAATTAGTGGTTCTAGCATAATATAAATTTTTTTTAACCCTATTAATATCATTGATAGTAAATGTCTCTATATTTGTCTTCTTAAGTTCTTTACAGATGAGCTTTATTGGTTTTTCTCTGAGATCTTCCAAGCCTGCTTTTTTTATTGAGTTGCTTACGGCTTTTCTATTGTAAACTTCGGCAGACAACTTCTCGTGGTTATGATCTAATATTGAATCAATTATCGTATTTTCACATCCCTGTGTTTTCACAAATGCTTTGCATGTTTTTTTAGTACATGTCCACCGTTTTACTGTATCTTTGGCCAACATCTTTTGAAAACCGTATGTATAACCATCAATTGATAGTGAAGGTTTGCCCTTTTGAGTGACACTTATCGTTGATTCCATTACTTCGGATGTTATAACTGAAACACAATTTGATCTTGAAATTGACGAACTGACAAGCTTGAAATAGACAAACTGACGATGCAAGAACTAATAAACTTATTTCAAGTATTTATACAGCATTTAACCAATTAATACAATATACAAAAGAAAATATAAACAAACAAAATATACCTATTTAGTTTACCTATTTAGTACCCATTCAAATTACGATTTGGCAACATTGTGTCATTATACAGGGATTAAATAGACAACATATCAGCCTAAATGATTAACGAAACGGAGTCATTTCGATTGTACCTGGGAGGCATTTCATGTATAAAAATATTTACCTGAAAAAGTGGGAGGCATTTCGATAACGCCGCCTCAAACAGTGGGGCGTTAATATTTAATTCCGATCGCTTGAAAAGTAAAAATATTTAATTTCCTGTATTTTATGTTCAGTAATAATATTGGATTTTACTGTATCAAAGGCAAATAAAATAATTATAATATGTGTATACAGGGCGTGTTAAAAGAAGTGGGACGGAATATTTCGATTACTCGAAATTATTTGTCGACATCAAATGTTCATCAAGGTCTCTATAAGCCTCTATTTTGAGTAGAGTGAAAATTATACGAATGATTTTGCATGCAGTAAAATTGGAAAATACTTGCCAAGTTGCTGGTATGTCCAAATTTGAATAAAATACTTCAAAGACTTTAGTTTCTGCAGACACTGTATTAAATATAACCTTGAAACAAATTGGCACTAAATCCCTTCCGAGTTTTCAACAAAACAAACGGTTTAAACACGTGTAGTCCAGTAATTAATACCAAAGCTATTGAAAGTATGCACTCCAGTAATTAGACCGAAGGTACTTTATCGTTTAACTAAAACACACCGCAAAGTCCGAATTGAATTCCCGAAACATTTCTTTTTAGCAAACGATTTGTCCTATTCACTGTCTGATATTTCACTATCAGAGTCGTCACTATCTGACGTGTCTATCCGAATAATTAGAGGCCGGACCTCATCTATAACTCGCTCGGTTTGAAAAGACTTAACGATTATGTCTTCCGTATGTCTAATACAATTTTGCCATTGTACTGCTTTTATTTGTTCTAGCGATTCTTTCCATAAACTAAGAACGCTAGCGTCATGTGTTGTTTTGGATGCATGTTTATCATAAAAATTTTTGGCTATACCCCAAACTAACTCAATTGCGTTATAGTGGCAATGGTAGGGCCGGAAGTCGAAGAACTTCATGGCCATATTTAAGAGCCATTTGGTAAGTACCAAATTTCTTTTGAATTTTGTGCTCTCCACACCTTTGAAGTAAATCAACTTTTAAAAATATGTCACTGTGATAAATTTTCTTTTCTGTCCACCACAACTGTATTTCTTCTTTTGTCCAGCTGCTTGAAGGAAATCTCTCTTCTACTCTATAGTGGTAGGATGCATTATCCAACACTATTATGGATGGTCGCTCCAATTTTTTCAACAAATTTTCTTCAAACCATTCTTCAAAAATATTTGCATCCATATTTCCATGGTAATCACCTGTATTCTTTGGTGACAAAAAAATTAAACTAGCGTCCGGAATAAAACCCTCATCATTTCCAGCATGAAGTATAATGTAGCGTTTACCATTACCGGAACGATTAGAAGAATAACATTTCGTGGCGCCATCTTGCCAGGATGATTTTGACATATTTCCTTTAGCGAAAATCCAAGTTTCGTCTAAAAATACAACTTTCCTCGGACTATCAGACGTTTTATTGTTTATATATTTTCTTAAAAAATGCCACCGTTTTGAAACAACATTAGAGATTTCACACAATACTTGTCTATTATTTGTCTTTTTATATCGAAAACCTAAATGTTTCAGCACTCTCCACAAACTTGTTAAACTAATATCACACAGTTCCTTGTCTTTAATTTTTTGTAACACAGCACTAATTGTTACATGTTCTTTGGCTTTATACATATTGTATATAATATTTTTAATTTCAAGTTTAATTGACTGGTGCAAATCTAAAGTTTTTGGATGTCGACGATTTTTCTTGCTTACTTTACTTATTTCATCCTCACTCATGTTATTAATTCTTCGGAAGTCCTCTCTGAGATACCGCAAGCATCGCATGTGCGTTTCTGAATAGCCATAACAGATGCCAATGGACCCATATTATTTTTTTCCAAATTGAAAAAGTACCGCTTCACTACACTACAATAAAAAAATAGGTATGTACTTATATACAACCATACAACTACTACACCCTAAAAAGGACGAGGGTTGTACAACAAACGAAACAATCGAACACAAATTGTTTAACAGCCAATGCTATAATAACAGGCATAAACACTGCATTGATTGTGATTGCAAAAACCGTTCGCATGTTTCAAATAAGATTTTTGCTGATTATGTATTTTGCTAAATTATTAAACAACACAGAAGTGTAATATGATGACAAGTTTAAATTTGATCTACTTTGTCGATAGCAGTGTCGTTAACAGAAAGATATTTTTAAATAGCATGAATCATTTTTCAATGATTGTGTGCCTTTAAGAAATACATACATACTAAACAAATTTTTAAAGTGTGAATAAAGGAGATTACATTTATTATGACACATATATACTCCTTATTTTTCAAATAATATGTTCTTGTAAACAGGCATAACTTTGATTATTGGGTAAACCTACATTATACGATACGTCAGAAGAAATAAAAAAAATAACATGTAATAAATTCACTGCTTAAATAAATATTCCGTACTCATACTATTGCAATAAAATATTAAAACCAATAAACGATAACTTGTTGAGGAGTGCTGATTGAAACAACAGACCAGTAAAATGTTATTCATAAAGGTAGTGTAAAATATATCGCCGCTTATCTGCTCCGCTAGTAATAAACTTATCAGCATTTAATTGCAAAGCGGTCTTGTTAGCTGAAATAGTTATTTTCCTAACAAGTGCAGAAAGTCATTATTTTCCGCACGCGACTGCAGTTTGCCGAACGACGCGAAGCGGGAGGCCCCCCTCAATACAAATTGACATGTTTTTTTTGATTCTGAAAAAACTCTTGGTTTCTGAGTTACTGGGCTGGGGGTCAAATTTTCGTTGGAACCCTCTGTATGATTCATGCTCGTTAATCCTAATACTTAGCGGTTTTGAGGTTTCTCTTACATAAAAATTGTTCCATTCATAAACTATTTTACAGATGTAGTTCTTTGATCTCTCCTGTGTGTTTTTGTTGTTTGAGTTTGGACAGAAGGGATCTCAGTGTATTGGTTGTTGTGAATGTTGTGATGTACAGGGTGTTTGGTAAAAAATGGACCATAGCTTAACCTTAGATTCCTGAGGTTAAAATAGGCCGATTTAAGCCAACTTACCTTAGTACGAAAGTTGATATTAACAGAAATACAGGGTGTCAAAGTTAAACTTTTATTTTATTTATTTTTGAATATTTCCTGACACGCATGAGATAACAACGGGAAATTTGGTAAGTGGGGGTTTTTGAAGACGAGCAACCTAAATTCCATACCAAAAATTATATGTTACCCAGAGGGCGCCACATACGATTTTTAGCTCTCATTTAATACATTCAATTTTTTTATGCCCCACTATACATAATTTTAAGATCAAAATTTTTATTCCTCTATTATATTTACTTAAAGATATACTACTTTTATTTCTCTAAGCTCAACCGTTTTCGAGATTAACGCATTTTAAATCAACTATGCAAAATTAATTTTTTTTAATTTCATTGTAGTAATTAAAAACCATTTGACATATCCTTGTCATACTTGGCAGCAAGTTTAAGTACTGTACACTGTACACCCTACTAAATTGTAATAAAGAAACGTTTCTGGCTACTACCAGAGGCGTACGACCGGGGAAAGTGCATGGTTGACCCTTCCCAAATTCCACGCCACTGGCAGAATTGCTATTTTAGTGCAATTTTTGGGTTCTCCAAGACTTTCTATGTAAATAATATACTCTTCATTCGTAAAGATAAAGTCATTAGTTCTCGAGATATTTGAAGTTAAAAACGAAGGGGCATGATACATTAATCTCAAAAACTAATGACTTCATCGTTACGAATGAAGAGTATATTATTTTCATAGAAAGTATTGAAGAATCTAAAAATTAAACTAAAATAGCAGTTTCGTCAGTGGCGTAGAATTTGGGACGGGTCAACCATTCACTATCCCGTGTCGTACGCCTCTGGTAGTAGCCAAAAACAATTATTTAACATACTTTAGTAATGTCTAATGTTTAGTAAATGCCTACACTTTCTGCCAAGTATGATTAGGATATGTCAAATATGGTAGGGGAGCACAAGCGGGAATTTTTGCAGTTGCTGGAGCGCGTCAGATTATTACATGGGAGAAACCTTGTACACTGAAAATGTACCTCTACCATATATTGGCTCTTAATGCAGGGGAGTTCGTTAAGGGGGGCCGAAAAAAAATATATCCTTAGAAAAACTCGAAATCGTCAGATTAAGATAAGGTAAGTTAAGTACATGCAAAACAGTGTATATTTCAAAAATCTGACGATTTTAGCGCGGCGTAAGAAAATGGGTGAGTCCCAAAGTTTCACAATTAAAAAGCGAATACATATTTCGCGAAATGAATGACAGATCGAAAAAATAAAAAATACGTGCTCAATATTTTTTAAAAATCTATCGAATGATACTAAAGACTACTTCCCACGGAGAGGGGTGGGGGGTAAATTTTAAATTTTAAATACGAATACCGCGATATTTCTCGAAATGAACGTCATATCGAAAAACTGAAAAATACACTTCTTCAATATATGTATTTGAAAAATCTATCGAATGGCATCAAACACGACCCCCCACGGAGGTGGGGTGGGGGTTACTTTAAAATCTTAAATGGGAGCCCCCATTTTTTATTGCAGATTTGGATTCCTTACGTAAAAATAAGTAATTTTAATTCGAGACATCTTTTCGAATTATGGATAGATGGCGCTATAATCTAAAAAAACGATTATTGGAAATGGAAAATTAAATTAAAAATGGAAAGTCCCCACTAAAATAGAAAACTTTACTTAACTTTTTTTGGTTTTAGGACCTACTCTTCACAACCCAATAGGTCCCCATAACGCTCGAGTACCGGGTACAAGTAGCTCTTAACGTTTTAAATAAAGAATAAATTATTTAAAAAAAATAATACTTTAAAACTACTTGACACATCCGTGTCATACTTGGCAGAAAGTGTAGGTACTGTACACCCTACTAAATTATGTTAAATAATTATATCTATCGAAAATCGTTTCCGGCTACTACCAGAGGCGTACGACAGGGGAAAGTGAATGGTTGATCCTTCCCTTTCCCCCATCGTACGCCTCTGGTAGTAGTCAGAAACGTTTGTTTACTAAAATTAAGAAGGGTATACAGTACTTACAATTGCTGCCAAGTATGACAAGAATATGTCAAATGGTTTTTAGTAACTACAATGAAATGCAAAAAAATGAATTTTGCATCGTAGATGTAAAATGCGTTTATCCCGAAAACGGTTGAGTTTAACGAGATGAATGTAGTATACCTTAATTAAGTAAAAATAATAGAGGAATACAATTTTTTATCTAAAAATTATGTAGAGTGGGGAATAAAAAATCTGAACGTATTAAATGAGCGTTGAAAAAATATATATAATTTTTGGTATGGAATTTAGGTTTCTCGTTCCCAAAAACCCCCACTTACCAAATTTCGTGTTATTATCTCATGGCCTGTCAGAAAATATTCAAAAATAAATAAAATAAAAGTTTAACTTTGACATCCTGTATTTCTGTTATTATCAACTTTTGTACTAAGATAAGTTAGGTTAAATGGACCTAATCTAAGGTTAAGCTATGGCCCATTCTTTACCAAACACCCTGTGTATAAATTTCTATCATTATGTAGTGTGTTGTTTGGATATCAAATAGCATGTTCCACCACATAGAATGTGGTGGAAATGACAATGCCTTAATGAATAACTGAGACTAGATACATTAAACACTAAAATTGAGGGACATGTAAGAAGTCAAGGCTTGGGATTAATTCAATATGATGCCAACATGAGAGAGGATAGTTTAAAATGGTTAGGGAATATCCAATGTCGAAATGATAACCACTCTGTTCCAAGTTTCAGTGGAGGAAACCAACAAAGACCTATGAAGAAGAAAAGCAATAAGAGAAACCCATTCTGCATAAGGACATATATTGTTCTGGTATGGCTATATGGTATATGGGTATTTCTAATGGCTTTGGTTAGGACCAATTAGTCAGACTTTATTGGATTTGTAAATAAGTGTCATCAAGGACAAATATAAAGTCAACGATTACGGAGAACACAATCGAAATAAAAAATGAAGCTTAAAAATATTTTTATTAGGAACCCTTCCATAAATGGTTGTAATTAAAATTGGTAATTTGTCTTTTTGCTTCCCTTAAGTATTTTAACATTTTGTGAGCTTAAATTTACTGTATCAATAATTTCACATGGATGGTTGTGTTCATTGTAAACGTACACAATATTTTGAGTTGTATAAAGAAAACTAGGACAGTTGAAATTGCCAGTTCGTCTTTTACAGCGCCATCTTGTTGTATTTTGATTTTTAATATGAAAGCAAAAGGAGTAGTTGTTGAGAATCAATATGGGATTTACCTTTCCTCTTCGGAAATACACAACACCTAAAAAATACATAGTTAGAAACAAAAAATTAATTTAACGAATTAGACATTTTATTTGTTTTCTTTAAGTTCGTTAGTTATAGTATAATGTCAAACTTATATCTACTAAGTGCCCATATATATATATATATATATATATATATATATATATATA
This sequence comes from Diabrotica virgifera virgifera, assembly GCF_917563875.1. Classification (NCBI taxonomy): domain Eukaryota; kingdom Metazoa; phylum Arthropoda; class Insecta; order Coleoptera; family Chrysomelidae; genus Diabrotica; species Diabrotica virgifera. The sequence goes on along the minus strand of NC_065449.1, from coordinate 79,733,159 downwards.
TATATATATATATATATATATATATATATAAACTAGAAATGATCACAGCTGATTAGTAATTATAATAATTAATAATTAATTATGTTAACCCAATAATTTGTAAATTGATATATATATATATATATATATATATATATATATATATATATATATATATATATATATATATATAAAGCAGTTAGGTAATATTGACTGACACTATGTAAAATCTTGTTAATTTTGAGGTTGCAGTCATAAATTTCAGGGGGCAGGATAAGTAAAACTCTTAGTTATTATCAAGCTTTCGCAAAATTTATTTGCTTCTTCAAGATATGCTAAAAAAGTTTTAGTAAATACAATGAAATTAAGACGATAAAAAATATTGTACATAAAAGCATAAAAAACTTACAACGTGAGATTAATCCATTAAATTTTTGGCGTACATAACAAAAAAATATATAAAATTCTTAATCTAATTTCTAATCTTCTACAATGCCTTAATTTTAGATAATTTAAAAAGAGAAAAATAATTTGACAATTTAATTTGAAATTTAGTATGTCAGAAAGACATTTGTATTTGTTTATTATATTTTATTTTAAGTTGCTAATAACTAGTTTTTTATTATTTCTTATCTGCGTACTTATTATAGAATTTATGGATATAAGTAATTTGTAAAATATTAGTTTTAGCAATAAAGTGGCGCCAAATTTGAAAATTTAATTTTGAATTTAGTCAGGCAATTTAGTATTTTTAAATTAAAATATTAGTTTTCGTAAGATAGAATGTAATTATAGATGGTGCTTAGTTTATCTATGTCAGTTTTTTTATTGACACATTGATATTTGTTGATGCATGCCATTTCGAGAAATTCCCTTTTAATTAAGTTGTTTTCATGTTTTAGGATCGTTGTTTCATTAAAATTGAATGAATGATTTTTACTGATTGCATGATCTATTAATGCATGTATTTTTGTTAAGTCTGAGGTCGCTTTTATGTGATGTTAGTCTGCCTATTAGATTTCTGGATGTGTGTCCGATGTATTTATTTTTTTCATATATAATTATATAATTTTATTTCATTTATTATTTATTTCATTATATAATTCGTATCCAATCAAACTAATAAACAATATTTTATTTAACAACCCTAATAATAGAAACATAAACATTAATCACACAACACAACCAAATAGCCAAAATTTGCAAACCCAATTTACTTTTACGTCACTACCTTATATACCAATATTAACACCTAAACTAACTAAAGTATTTTCAAACTATTCTCAAATTAAAATTACAATTAAAAATATAAAAACATTGGCATCATTGTATACAAAAACTAAAACTCCTATTAGCATTATGGAAAGCTCAAATGTAGTTTACATTATACCATGCGGAAGTTGTCATAAATCATACATCGGACACACAACCAGAAATCTAATAGGCAGACTAACATCACATAAAAGCGACCTCAGACTTAACAAAAATTTTTTACTGATTGCATGATATTAAAGATCATGCAATCAGTAAAAATCATTCATTCAATTTTAATGAAACAACGATCCTAAAACATGAAAACAGCTTAATTAAAAGGGAATTTCTCGAAATGGTATGCATCAACAAATATCAATGTGTCAATAAAAAAACTGACATAGATAAACTAAGCACCATCTATAATTACATTCTATCTTACGAAAACTAATATTTTAATTTAAAAATACTAAATTGCCTGACTAAATTCAAAATTAAATTTTCAAATTTGGCGCCACTTTATTGCTAAAACTAATATTTTACAAATTACTTATATCCATAAATTCTATAATAAGTACGCAGATAAGAAATAATAAAAAACTAGTTATTAGCAACTTAAAATAAAATATAATAAACAGATACAAATGTCTTTCTGACATACTAAATTTCAAATTAAATTGTCAAATTATTTTTCTCTTTTTAAATTATCTAAAATTAAGGCATTGTAGAAGATTAGAAATTAGATTAAGAATTTTATATATTTTTTGTTATGTACGCCAAAAATTTAATGGATTAATCTCACGTTGTAAGTTTTTTATGCTTTTATGTACAATATTTTTTATCGTCTTAATTTCATTGTATTTACTAAAACTTTTTTAGCATATCTTGAAGAAGCAAATAAATTTTGCGAAAGCTTGATAATAACTAAGAGTTTTACTTATCCTGCCCCCTGAAATTTATGACTGCAACCTCAAAATTAACAAGATTTTATATATATATATATATATATATATATATATATATATATATATATATATATATATATATATATATATATATATATATATATATATGAATGCGTGTGAATAGGTATCAATAGAGTCGTACAACGTTGTTTTAGCATATTGCTGCAACGTCAGAGACTCGGGCTGATACAAATTCACAAACAGACGGCCGAAGAATATCTCTTTATATTTGCCGCTTTAAGTGGACAGCTACAAAAGAGCCATCTACTTTGATGAACATAAACGAAATAAGATTTTATAAACCTGATTTTTGTATTTTGAACTATATGAAATTATTAAAAGTGTAGGATTTCGGCAAAAGCTTTGCCATCGCTTTGATGAATTTAAAAGCCAAATATATGGCGCAGGAGCACAATTCACCAAACCCTGTGTATGAATCGGTATCAATAGCGTCTTACAACGTTGTTTTACCATATCCTTGCATCGTCAGACTCTCGGAATGATACAAAATCACAAACAGACGGCCGATAAATATCTCTTGATAAGCGTCACTTCAAGCGGATAGCTACAAAACTTCTGTATCGTTTTAGAAGATTTCGATTATCCTCTAAAGTTGCTAATTCACACTAAGTAATGAGAGTAATTAATTAATTAAATGTAATTATCGGTAGTAATTACACGAGAGCTCTAAAATTATCGATTTGTATCCCGAGTGACACTTTGACAGTTTTTATTTCACGACCCGAAGCGGAGTGAAATTATGTCAAAGTGTCACGAGGGCAAATCAAATCGGTAATTTTTAAGAGCTCGAATGTAATTCGGTAAGATTGTTTCATGAATAAAACCGATTTTTAAATCATTTTAACTAATATTTGATTGATATCTTCGACTGAATATTTGCTAAACCTGTTCATGGTGTTCTATTTGACAAGTTGTAAAACATTAATTGTCATTAATGTCACTAAATGTTCATTTCTGCGTAGCAACAAAGGGTAATAGTTGACGACGGGAAATTATCTATAAAAATTCTTAACATTATTATGACAAGAGAGTGAGAATAAATTGACAATAATGCGACAATTTTTCGAAAACTTATTTTCTGGCAATAGACACGAGAGCCCGAAGAGCTCGGGTGACTTTTGCCGATTGGAAACGAGTTTAAGAAAGAAAATTGGAGCATGCTTTTCTTATTTATTCTTACTATCGTGTGATATTCGACATATTATTTTTTATTACTTACATATATAAAATTCAAGTCTTTGTATAACAACATTCAGTGACATTGATCCCAATTAATGTGACACACAATTTTTAACTTGTCAAAGTGAACAACACAGTTTGGCAATATTTACACGAAGATATTAATAAAATATTAGTTAAAACTTATAGTTAATAAAATATTAGTATTATTCATGAAATAATTTTACCGAAGTAAACTCGATAGCTTAAAATTGCCGATTTGTGTTCTCTTCGTGACAATTTGTCATTAGAAGCAGAACTAAAATTTTATTATGGATATTTTCTTAAATGTGACAGTTGTCAAACTAGGAAAGTGTTTGCAATTAAACAGAAACAATCTACTTAAAATTATTCCCACTGTAATAATGTACAGTAGAAAATTACCGCTGTAATAATAATCTAATTGGACAGAATTAAACATGCGATGAAATATCTTACTACCTTACTACACGATTGGAAGTTAAAATCATTAAAAAACAATCGCTGTAATTTTTATTCATGTATCTTTCTATTGGAGAGATAAAAACAGAATTTGAGAACAAAAGACGAAGAGCAGATAAACTGTGCAGGCAGAAAAAGAGAAATTACGAAAACCAACGGAATCTAAACATAGAGAGGGAGTTTAAGGAAAAAGAAACACGTAGTGCATAACAAATTAATCAAACATTTAAGACAGGGATACAAACCGAAGACTAGCCTCTGCAAAAATAAGAAGGGTGGAATCATTAGCGATATGGACGAAATTAAAATAACCTGGATGACATATTTTTAAGGAAGTATTAAACAAAGGGGCACAACCACCATTACAACAGAGGCAGCAGCAGGCACAACAGGAGGTACAACAACAAGAGCTGGGGAAAGATGGAGAAGAAAATGAATTAACTAGACCCCCAACGCTAGAGGAGGTCCAAACGGCAATCCACATACAAAAAAGCCATAAAGCACCGGTAATAGATAAAATACCGGCAGAACTACTCAAGCAAGGACACCATTACAACCGAGGCAGCAGCAGGCACAACAGGAGGTACAACAGCAAGAGCTGGGGAAGATGGAGAAGAAAATGAATTAACTAGACCCCCAGCGCTAGAGGAGGTCCAAACGGCAATCCACATACAAAAAAGCCATAAAGCACCGGTAATAGATAAAATACCGGCAGAACTACTCAAGCAAGGAGGAAGGAATTTGACACAACAGATGTACCAGCTAATACGAGAGATATGGATAGAAGAAGAAATTCCCCAACAATGGAAGAAAAGTATAACCTGCCCTATTCATAAAAAAGGAGACAAACTGTTGTGTATAGAGGCATATCTTTACTTTGTTCGGGATACAAAATATTCACAAACATCCTGAATCGAAGACTTCAACCTCTCACGGAAAAAATCATCGGGGAATATCAAGCAGGGTTTAGGCAAAATAGATCTACCATTGAACAACTATTTACAGTTAAACAAATACTAGCCAAAGCATGGGAATATGAGATGGACGTTTACAATCTCTTTGTAGATTTTAAACAAGCCTATGATTCAATAGATAGAACAATTCTACCTAATATATTGGAAGAATTTGGCATAACATTACAATTAATACGACTAGTGCAAATGACAATGACAGAAACAGAAGCATAGCACGCTTTTTAATATTGTTCTTGAATATGTAATTAGACGGTTGACGGTGAGCGGAAATAACATACTTACAAACAAATCTACCCAATTAGCAGTATACGCAGATGATATAAACATAATGAGCAGAATAATGTAATGCAGCGGAAGAAACCTACGTTGAGTTGAACCAGAGTGCAGAAGCAGTAGGGCTAGCAATAAATACAAATAAAACAAAACTACTCATACAAACCAGATCAAATAGACCGGCTCAACAACACTTTATTGACGATATAGATACATGTGAATAGATTCACGTACCTAGGAATGGATCTGGTCGCAAGCAATGAAGAAGAACCGGAAATAAATAGAAGGCTTGTGCTGGCAAATAAAGCCTATTTCGCGATGGACCCCATATTCAAATCGCGAGACGTACACCGGAAAACAAAACTCCGGGTCTATAAAACAATAATCAGGCCCATAGTAAGTTATGGCTGTGAAACATGGGTGGTGACACAGAAATCTGCCAATGCATTAGATGTGTTTGAAAGAAAAATATTACGTAGGATACTGGGCCCAATAAATGAAAATAACAACTGGCGAATTAGGTATAATAGAGAAATATACGAGCAATATAGCGAACCAACTCTAGCACAATACACTAAACTGCAGAGATTACGATGGGCAGGGCACGTGGTCCGCATGCATGAGAATAGAATCCCCAGAAAATTGCTAAATGCAAGAATGCAGGGAAAAATACCTGTTGGAAGACCTAAAAAGAGATGGGAAGACGAAGTCGATGAGGATGCCAGGAACTTCCTGGGAACGCGTTCATGGAAAAGAACAGCGGTAAATCGAAATGATTGGAGAAGCTTGTTGAATGAGGCCAAGGCTCGATTTGGGCTGTAGTGCCATTGGATGGATGGATCTTTCTATTGGTCAAAATCTCTATGAATGAAATAATCTAATCTAAGTCATCTCAGATCCGTTAGAAATATGTCTAATACATACATATATGCATAATAAATGTTGTATTTTTATGGGGTTAAACCACAATATATTGAAATTATATTTTACATTTATTTTGACGTTTCGATAACCAATTCGGAAATCCCTTTCAACAAAATATTATAAATTAAGAAACTTATATTTTGTGGTGTATGTGCTGCTTCTTTGATTTTTCTCTTTTTGCTGTATGTTTCTTTCATGAACATTGATGAAGATTTTCATTGTATTCTGTGCTCCTTTTACCATGCATGTTGTTTATCTAGGATAAGTCAAAGTTCCTGTTTTTAATATATGATTCATGTTGATTAATCCTCATACTCGTACTTAGTGGTTTTAAGGTTCTCTTACAGGTCTTTACATAAAAATTGCTGCATACACAAAGTATTTTATAGATCCTGTGCTCTGTTTGGTTTAATTTTGAACAGAAGAGATATCAGTGTATTGGTTGTTTTGAATGTTGTGATGTTCTATATATTCCCTATCCTTCTGTAGTGTGTTGTGTGACAGACAATAAAATTGAAAGAATGCATGTGGCGGAAATGACAGTTGTTAAATTAATAACTGAGACTACAGTAAACACTCAAATTGAGGGACATGTAATAGAGCACTCATCAGCGGTAAAAAACTGTAAAACCGTGGAGTTTTGAAAATCAACACCGTTTCAGCTCTGTTGACACTCTTCTTAAAAATATACCCTATGCCGAACTGCGCTTTTGTCCTGAGGTGAAAACAACCCCATCTAGGGGATGATAATTTTTTAATCAAAATGACTATGGAAATCGATAGAGTGACCAATTCTGAGTAAATTTTGATTTATAAATTTTTTTTTGCAAAATTGACACTTTTTAAGGTATTTTGCTCACGTTTTATAACCGTTTTTCATCAATAACTTAAAACAATTTAATTTTATAGAAAAAATAGCTAATTAAAAAACAAAGAGATTCGCGTCTGAAAGACCTATAGGCTATTGATTATATTCAAAATAAGATAGCTAAAAGGAACTACAACGTTAACGGAGTTTTATTATTTCATATGGTCAATGGACATCTATATATGAAAAAACCGCGGAGTGCTACCAAAGGGGTGCGTTTTTGAGAAATGGGTGAATTAGTCCCTGTACAGAGTTTACATTAGGGTGAGTTCTACGCACTTTTGGTACAAACATATCTACATAAAAATTGTTCCTGGTTAAATTTCCTATCTAAATATCACTTTTTAAAGTCAATGATACCTTTTTTTCAAAAATATATTCAAAAGAAAAAACACATAGAAACCCAAAAAGAAAAAAATTTTGTTTTTTGTCCCATAACTTTTGTCCACAAGGATATAGGTATAGACATTGCTTTACAGAAAAAAAAACCTACATATTTCTTCTTTAAACTGTTGTTTAGTAGAGGTAATTAGGATTTATAGTTTTCGAAATATGATTTTTCAAAGTTCGCCACTCACAGCAATTTTGGGCAATTTTCCTTGTTATTTCGCAAATATTGTTCTGTAACTTTTTTTCTACGTAACTTTAGGTACCGTAGAATGGGGTGAGATTGATCTCCCGGGGTGACATTGATCATTTGTCATTATATCACATATATGTAGATACAACCGGTAACAATGTAAAATTGTTTCTGTACGTGGCACTGTTCATTTCTTGGATCTTGACTATGATCAGTTCACGTCGTTGTTAGTTTGCAATTGGCATTGGGAAGAAGTTCTGTTGCTTTGAAATTAACCATAGTTTTGGCCTATTTTTATAGTTTGTGTACTTTTGATGGTAGAGAGAGAACGGAGGTAAGTTCGCTAGTTCTAGTGTTATAAAATTATTTTTTATGGTTCTGTAATAATAATTTTAAGTATCTAGCGTTTTAGCTAACGCCAGCTTTTTTAAGATGGCGGATAATATTGAATGGGGTGACATTGATCAAGTGATCAATCTCACCCCCACCTTACGTACGTTGCAGAAATTAATTTAAAATTTTAAGAAAATAATATAATATTTACATGCTTACCAGCCAACTCTACTAATATTTGCCAGCCGTTGGATATCGCATTCTTCAGGCCCTTCCAAGAAAGCTGGAGGAAAACTTTAACATCATGGAAAATGCAAAATTCCAAAACCTCTGGCATTCCGAAAAATTAATTTCCTAAGCTGTTAAAGCAAACACTTGAAATCATGAATAAAGTACCACCTAAAAATCCAGACGGAGAGAAAAGTGCTGTAAAAAGAAACTTACTTTCTAGTTTTGAAGCATGTAGTATTGCACCATTCAACCCCAATCGAGTTTTGGAAAAGCTACCACAAGACGCTATTGATCAAGTCGAGCTTAGATGCTCTCTTACTAACTTTTTGAAAGACTTGAGGTACAATTTCGGCTCTGAAAAACCTAGACGTAAAGGAAAACTGTTAGCACCTGAACCTGGTCAAAGTGTTACAGCACCTAAACCATCAGAGGAGTCCAGTGACGATGATTCAAATGAAAACCTGGAATTAGATGACAGCAACATTGATGTTGATATTAGCCAAGATGAAGAGGAGGTTAAATATTTCTGTTCTTCATTAGAAAACATCACGAAAGGAAAATTCCTGTTAGTAAGATTTTTGTCTGGTTCTCGGAAAAAGACGGAATTCGCTATGTCTGTCAGATAAAAGGAGTTTTAGAAGGAGAAGAAATCGAAGTTCAAGGCCTTAAATCAGCAGGATGGAGGAAGATTTTCAAAATAATTGAAAATGACATATCCACTGTTCCCTTCAAGGAAGTAATTGCTTTACTACCAGATCCGACACTTGAGACGATTTCTGATATGATACAAAAATATCATTTTCGCGGAGAAATTAATGTAAAAGAATGTTAAATCAAATTTTCTTTTTCTATAAATTGTTCTGAATTACATTTTTAGTTATTAAAATATGTTTTTTTTTTTGTATAAATAAAGAATAGTACAATAAAAATAGTGTGATCACTCTCACCCCGCATGATCAATCTCACCCCTTTGTAAAAATTCGAAAAACTATCTGACCGAATTAGTCAGGGTTAAGATTGATCATATTCTATTTAAAAGCACTACTGTTTCATGCTACAAAATCATCGTGATCAATCTCACCCCAGTCACGGGTCTAAGATTGATCACCCTTTTTTTATTAGATAAGTGCATTTTCTTAATAATTAAAACAAAACTAGTGTTAAATCACTACTCTTTAGATATTAATATAACACGTGAAGTGTTTAAATATAGAACATACACAAAAACGTTTAAAATATAAATCAAATAAAGTTAAATTTGATCAATCTCACCCCATTTCACGGTATATGCAAATATGCAATGGTACACGTAATAAGAATAGAAATCAATTACCTTTAAAATGGTCTACTGTATAACGTTGTACGACTTTTTTTAAAGAGATTATAGTTTTTCAAGGTTTTATACTAGTATAAAAAATTCTAGGATTATTTTTGATTAAGATATTATTTTTCAAAATGTAATCAGTACTTGCAACGATTTTTGATTTTAGAATTATTTTTTAAATTTCTCATTAAAACTTTTTTTTTCTGGTACATGAATATGAATATACTACATATTGCTCAATAAAAAGGGCTTACTTTCTGTTCTTTAAAATGGTGTATCATCTATATTTAAATAATGGAAACCGAGTGATTCTTTGATATTTTTTTACCTGTATTATTTAAAATTATTTCTTTTACAAAAATTACATAAACATTAGTCTTAGAAAACATCACTTTAGTTAAAATTATTTAAACGTTGACATTTAAAAAATTTTCAAAATCAAAGTCCATCTCTTCGTTAGCATTAGCTTCAATATCTTCCTCTGATGCCTCAGTTATCTTAGAGTTCCCACCATTAGAACCCATACACATGCATCCTTTGCAGAATATTGAACAACTAATTCCTATCTTCCTACAACCCCAGTTTTTTGTACATCCTTTGATACATTTACATTGTATTTTTTCAAGCAAAGCTTTGACAGTAAATATTGGAATTAATCCATATTTTGAAGTTTGCCCGGCCGAGTCAAGTGGATCCAAAGTATTACCAATAAAAAATAAGATTCAACCATAACACACAATCACATAAAAAAGTTATAATGAGAAATTTAAAAAATAATCCTAAAATCAAAAATCGTTGCAAGTACATTTACGTTTTGAAAAAGCATATCTTATTCAAATATAATCCTAGAATTTTTTATAATACATCATTTTAAAGTAAACAGAATAAGCTTTCTTTTTTATTATATAATATATATACCTAAATGTAAAAAAAGTTATTATGGGAAATTTAAAAAATAATCGTAAAAAATATAAAAACTCGTTAAAACTATAAAATCTTGAAAAAGTTAACCTCTTTAAAAGAAGTCGTACAACATTATACACTAGAACATTTTGAAGGTAATTGATTTCTATTCCTCTTACATGTACCATTGCATATGCCTAAAGTTACGTAGAAAAAAGTTAGAGAACAATATTTGCGAAATAACAAGGAAAATTGCCCAAAATTGCTGTGAGTGGCGAACTTTGAAAAACCATATTTCGAAAACTGTAAATCCTAATGACCTCTACCAAACATAATTTTAAAGAGAAAATACGTTTTTGAAGTTATACTTCTTTAGGCGCAATTTCATTGAGGGTGAAATTTTAATAACCTGCGCGCATGCGCACACCGACCGTATGGTATTAGTCGTTATACGGGCTCTGATTGGGTGTTGAAATGATCTGTCAATAATTGTTCAATATGGAGGTTATCGATAAACAAAAATATTGTATATATTAGTTTTTATTGTTGTGAGGACAGAAATAAAATCAAATTTATAATTATAGTGGCTTTTCAAATAGTTTTGAAAAGCCGCAGGTACGTAATTCTAAATGTTTCAGTTGTATTCCAATAAAAAATTATCTTCATACCTATCTATTTGGAAAATGTAAAAAAAATAATGTAGTTACCTATTAGTAGGCAATGCTTTAATTTACATAATCTGATTACGAACAAACTTTCTACAAATCTTCATCTAATATATCGTTTTCTTACTCTATATTTTGTTGTATTTTAATTCGACAAAAATCAAACTAATAATTTGATTAAATTCATATAAATAAACAAAAAGTCAAAAAGTTTATGGTGTAAACGTTTAGTTTGTGTATATTCCCACATGACGTATACGCGAAGGTGGTGCAGTTGGAAATCGCTTCGACATTCGTACGGCGCGATATACGTGAAGTGGGTTCAAGCCCCAAGCAAGTTGTTATTTTTTTATTTTTTTTTATAGGTTTTATGATTGTAAGTATATTATTATATAATTTTTTTCAGAAAATACGTATTTAATTAAAATTTTTGGCAAGAATTATTGTTCAGAAATCATTTGTGGTATTTTTCAATGTGTTTGTGTGTGTTTTATTCTTTTATTTTTTTAATTTTTGGTATTGTTTTAATAAAAATTTTTGGAAAGTAGTAGAGAAACTGTTTAAAGTATATTGATTTCGTTAAAATCATATAATAGAAGTATAACCTCTTACGTGCGTACAAAGTACACACATTCTTTTTTTTTTTTTCTCTCTGAAGCAATGTCTATACCTATATCCCCGTGGACAAAAGTTATGGGACAAAAAACAAAATTTCTTTCTTTTTGGTTTCTTTTTGCTTTTTCTTTTGAATATATTTTTGTAAAAAAAAGTATCTTTGACTTTAAAAAGTTATATTTAGATAGGAAATTTAACCAGGAACAATTTTTATGTAGACGTGTTTGTACCAAAAGTGCATAGAACTCACCCTAATGTAACGTGTGCCCAGGGACTAATTCACCCATTTCTCAAAAACCTACCCCTTTAAATGGTAGCACTCCGCGGTTTTTTCATATATAGAGATTCATTGACTATGTGAAATAATGAAACCCCGTTAACGTTGTAGTTCCTTTCTATAGTACATAATCAATAGCCTACTATGTAAACCCAATAACGACTGAGTTATTGTTCTTTAAAGGATAGTTATTTTCGAAGAACATCGAAATGGAGAACCTTTAATCTCAAATAACTCGAATGTGGTTCAATTTTTTGGGAAAACTTAATCTTTTAAAGTCCATTAAAATACCTTTCAAATAGGCTTTGACAAAAGTTTTTGCATAAGAACTGACTGACTTATGACGAAAATAAAGTCGATCTCTACTTTTTTCTGTTTGAAATGTAAAAATTAAACCCTCGTCGTTACAATCCTAATAGAAATGAATAGCTTCCCACTTGAAATTAACTTTATTTAGGTATAGTTCATACGATTCATGCGATTCGACCGGTTTGGAATGCTTAGTTTGGAAAAAATAGTTGATTAAATCGAAAATGACATTATTATAATTAAAAAAAGTGCATTTTTCTTAAATAACCCTAAAAGTATTCATGATACAAAAACAAAAAAAATCAAAATTTTCAGTAAAATAAATTCTACCATTAATATTTGAAACATTTTTTAATATTATGAATACTTTTAGATTTATTTAAGAAAAATGGACTTTTTTATTTTAAAAATGCCAACATCGATTTAGTCACCTATTTTTTCTAAACTAAGCATTCCAAACCGGTCAAATCACATGGATTGTATTAATTATACCTAAATAAAGTTAATTTTAAGTGAGAAGCTACTCATTTCTATTAGGATTGTAACGACAAGGGTTTGATTTTTACATTTCAAGCAAAAAAAGCAGAGCGACTTTATTTTCATCATAAATCAGTCAGTTCTTATGAAAAAAGTTTTGTCAGAGCTTACTTGAAAGGTATTGTAATGAGCTTTAAAATATGTCTCTTAAGTTTTCCCAAAAAGATTGCACCATGAGTTATTTGAGATTAAAGGTTCTCCATTTCGATGTTCTTCGAAAATAACCATCCCTTAAAGAGCAATACCTCAGTCGTTATTGGTTTTACATAGGTCTTTCAGACACAAATCTCTTTGTTTTTTATTAGCTACAATTTTCTTTTTAATGATTTTTTCTATAAAATTAAATTTTTTTAAGTTATCTATTAAAAACTTTCTCTTTCAATGAAAAATGCATAGTTTCAACCGCAAACAACTTGAAGTGTCAATTTTGCAAACAAATTTTATGGAACAAAATTTATTCAGAATTGGTCACTCTATCGATTTCCATAGTTATTTTGATTAAAAAAATTTCATCCCCTACGTGGGGTTGTTTTCGCCCCCAGAGCAAAAGAGCAGGTCGGCGTAGGTTAGATTTTGACAAAGGTTATAATTACTACCTAAATCCAAATTTTCAAGGAAATCGACATTGATTCTCAAAATTCCACGAGAAAATGGCTGTTGATTGGACTATATAAGGGGAAGTCAAGGGTTGGCATTAATCCAATATAATGCAAACTGAGAGAGGATAAGTTAAAATGCTTAGGGAATGTCAAATGTCGAAATGATAACCACTCTGTTGCAAGTTCCTGGCAGAAACACTGGGGAAAACCAATGAAGACTTATGATTTATGAAGAAATGCTATAGGAGAAGCCCATTCTGTATAAGGACAAATATTTTTGTCCAATTAGCCTGACCAGTCAGGCTTTGTTGGATTTGTGAATAAGTGTTATCAAGGACAAATATATAGCCAATGGTGACGGAGAACACAAAAAAAAATAAAAAATGAAACGTAAAAATCTTTTTATTAGGTACCTTTCCATAAATGCTTGTATGTAATTAAAATGTGTTTTCTGTTTTTCTGTTTCCCTTAAGTATTTTAACATTTTGTGAGCTTAAATTTACTGTATCAATCATTTCACTTGGATGGTTGTGTTCATTGTAAACGTAAACAATATTTCCAGTTGTATAAAGAAAGCTTGCACAGCTGAAACTGCCACATCGACGTTTACAACGCCATCTTGTCGTCGTTTGGTTTTTGCGATGAAAGCAATACGAGTAATTGTTGAGAATCAATATGGGATTTATTTTTCCTTTTCGGAAATACACTATACCTAAAAAAACTACATAGTTAAAAATACAATAAAACTAATTTAAATTTACTATTTTAATAAGGCATAAGCCACAATATTAGTTAGAAATTAAATTTATTTGATGTTTAATTTAAAACTAATTTAATGAAACAGATATTTTATGTGTTTTCTTCAAGTGCGCTATAGTAGAGTTTCAAATTTATAAGTGCCAAGTACCCAGAAATGTGAATTCGTTAAAATGACACACTATAGCGAAGTTGACACACTATATTATTATTATAATCATTCAAATACAGAAAAATAGTCACGGAATAACATATAGATGCCATATCGATGGCTTAGTGTGAAAACCTCGTATCTCATTTTACAGATAATTTTACATTAGAGACTACTCTAACGTAAAAACAAAAAACTATCTTTACGTATTTTTTATTCTGAACACATTTAGATCCGTACACATACATGTTTCACATAGATTTTAGGTTAAAGTATGCAGAAATTCAGTTTAAAGTATCTTCTGTAAAATTAGGTGTAAAATGAGATACGAGCTTTTCACACTAAACCATCGATATACAACGTTGCATACATGGCGATTCGGATATCTTGGAAATTAGTGCACCCTAATATGTCTGTGTAGATTTTGGCATTGGATCCGACCATCACTTGTAACACCGTTGCCGTATCCTCTATTTTTTCATACTATCACGTTACAAATTTTTGTGATATTATACACGAGCGGGATACCCTCAAAAAAGCGCTTAGTTTTCGAGATACTGACCACGGAGGGGTGAATGGCTAATTTTATTCATACTTTATATTTTCGAGGGTGCTGAAACGAAAATGAGGTTTATTTTAAATTTTATGTGGGGGAACATTGTCAAAATTGCAATTTTAACCTAAAAATAAAAAAAATTAAATCACGTTTTTTGCGTTTACCTCGCTACAACTCTGTTCCATTTTAATATTTTTTTCTGAAATTTTTAAAGTATATAGCTCTAACATTTCTGAAGACAATAGTACCTGCCTCAAGTTTTTATTCTTATCATGATAAAGGTTATGAATTTTTCAAAGAAAAAGGTGCGGCTTTGTGCATTGCAAAGTTTAATCGCAAAAGATGTGTGACGAAGTTTAAAATTTAGCTTCTTAATCACGTTTATTTAAAAGTAGAGAGTACAAAGAAGTTTTCTGGTAAGTTTTAGATCAAAATGTTTTATAGAAAAAAAAATAGTGCAACTTTTAATGTCGACATCAGAAATCCCCAATATAACTCTTATTTTTTGAGGGACAGACAATCTAGGTCTAATTTCTCACCTTTAGTACTATCCTTGGATTATAAGCTTTCATTTGACACCTCGTTTGTCATTCTACCTAGTATAATGACGGAGAAGTAAACGTTCTTATTCTATTATTCTTGTAGGTATATTTAACATTGATTGAAATTATGAAAGAAATGGCATGGCAACACTGTGACGCACAAACATAAGATTCAGCTGTGCGTTACATAGGGTGCACTAATACCCAAGATGTCCTGGCGATTCTTGTGATATCTAGACAATATGAGTAGTTACAGTAAGGTAGATAGATATATTACTTACTGACACTATAAATATAACATTCAGTAGCGTATCGTTAATTAAAGTGAGTTTTAAAAATATATCCTGATAAATTGTCTGAGGCTTGCTGAGATGCAACAAAAGCGGCCTCCATCTCTCCGACTATAAGCCAATCACTTTGTTTAACCATTTATCATAGTCACCATGTGTTACATTGATATAGTCGGTTCGCTAAACTCAGACGCAACTGGCTAGATATTTTAGTCGATAATTTTTTTATTTTTTGCCAATTTTGCAAAAATTTGCAAAATTACTAACTATTTAGTGATTATTAACTATTTAGTAATTATTTTTTGCCAATTTTACTAAAATTGGCAAAATTACCGACTAAATTATCTAGAAAGTTGCGTCTGAGTTTAGCGAACAGACTTTACAAAAATATCTTGACACCTTGAATAGAATTAGACAAATAAAAATAACAAAATTGTTTATTAAATATCTACATTGACATTTTTTTCAATCTGGTATGATTTTGTAGCCTACATTTTGTTGTCCCTTAATTATAATAACATTTTGTGAACTTAAGTTTGTCTTATTAATAGTTTCACAAGGATGGTTATGTTCATTAAAAACGTACACAATATTTCGAGTTGTATATAGAAAGCAGCTACATTTGGCAAGCCGTTTCTTACAGCGCCATCTTGTCTTTTTCGCGTCTTTGTTATGAAAGCTATATGAGTAGTTATTGAGGATCAATATTGGATTTATTTTACCTTTACTGAAATACACCACACCTAAAAGAAAGCTAGTATATTTATTTATTTATAAACAAAAAACTAATATTTTTTTTATTTAGCTTAAATGTCTCGACAACTAAGGCCATTGGCATAGTACAGTTGATTTAGCAATATTATTATAGTGTAATGTGTAGCGTGTATGTTGAGTAAATGTCTTGTTACTTAGTAAAGTCTACTTAATTGTTTTTACAAATAAAAAACTAATATAATAACATGGAATTTAAATAATAAACGTGTTGATAATGTGGGCCGTAATTAACCATATTAGCAAAGAAGGGACAGGTACAATCCAAATGAGTTATTTTGTTGTGTAAAGTAGAGTAACCAGTTTTGGAGCTCACAATTCGTATGCCATCATTAGACCCAATTGAAATTAACAGACCATATTATTAGTGAGTGAAATATTTAAGTTTCATGGAAACACTAATCCTCTGCTGAGACAACACTTATTGGTGGAACAGCTGTGAAATAGTGTTGATAGCTGTTTAATTCTATTGTTTAATGTTATTTGTGTATATATCAAATAAAAAATTGACAAAACGAATAAGCTGAAAGAAAAATATGAAATATATAATCTTATAAAAGCCTAATGCGACAAGTCACGCAGTGTGTCCGGGAAATTTGTCGATATATAAACATTAAATGACGTTTGATAAACGTCATTTTATTTTTTATATTTTTTTATAACAGCTCGAGAATGACTGAACGTATTTGGTTTAAGAAAGGTTTAAAAGGTGAGAAAATGTGACGAAATTATAAATAAAATACTAAAAACAACAATATTATTTCAGATACAAACAGTTATATTATACTTACTCCTTTTGAGAGACGTCACTAAAAGTGTGGCTATCTTCGCGTCTATTTACTTTTTTAGGTTTCCCGTTATCAGATTTCGAATCACTACCAGTGAGATTTTTGAAGTTATACTTCTTTACCGGCGATATGAGGGTGAATTTTTATATGTTAAAACCTATGATCCCGGCGCATGCGCATTATAACTTTGTTCTGATTGGATGTTCAAATGACATGTCAAAAATTATTCAATATGGCGGCTGTGGCACAGCTGTACGTAGTTTGATTATTTATGGTTGTTGCGTTTTGAAATTTGTGGGAAAAGAAACAAAGTTAGTTAATAGTTATACTGCCTTTTTAAATAGTTTTCATATACCTATATTTTTGGACTTTTGGACTATTTTGGACAAGGAAAACTCATTCTAATTTGGTAAGTAGTTTTTATTATAATCATATTGTAATTATACATTTGGATTAGGTTGGAATACATACATTTGTTTTCTCAAGAATGGGGATTTTAGAGAGAAATCCCAAATTAGGTCCGATTTTTATTTTTAAATTATGATTTTTTGGCGTAGATTTATTTATCTAGTAGGTATGTAATGCTTTGATTTACATACTTAATTTGATTACCAACAAAAGTTCTACCAATCTTCATCTAATATATTGTTTTCTTACTGTTTTGTTTTATTTTAATATTTTCTTCCACAAAATTTAAACTACATAATTTAATTATATTCAAAACAACTGTCAAACAGTAAAACGTTCAGTTACCCTATGTTTCCACATGACAAATAATGTGGAATTGGACGAGTGAGTCTAGGCTTCGATTACGAATCAAAGCGCGCCAAAATTCACGGGTTCGATTCACGATGCAAGTTTTTATTTTTTTATTTTTTTATGCATTTTATGATTGTGAGTATATTTGTTATATAATTTTTTTTTTCAGAAAATGCGTATTTAAAATTTTTGCCAACAATTATTATCGTTCAGAAATAATTTTTTCTTTGTGGCATTTTTCAATGTGTTTGTGTGCGTTTTATTCTTTTATTTTTTTAAATTTTTGGTATTGTCTTAAAAATCACATAATATTAGAAGTATAACTTCTTACGTGCGTACAAAGTACACACACATTCTTTTTTTTTACTTTTTATCTTTTATTACTTTAAGGACCGGTTGTTCGAACGCTAATCAAAAATGATCATTATCAAATATTTAATTTCTGTCACAACTGTCAATGCTAACTTTGATTGGGTTGCTAAAAACATAATTATTGATTACAATTATCACATTAGTTAATCAATTATGTTAATAACTGTTATGTTAATTGATTAACTAATCTCATAATTAGAATCAATTATGTTTTCAGCAACCCAACCAAAGTTGACATTGACAGTTGTGACAGTAATTAAATATTTGATAGTGATCATTGTCGATTAGCGTTTGAACAACCGGCCCTTCTTATAAATGATAAAAAATCAATCAAATTAAAATAAAGTAAGTAACCAGTGTATATCTTCCACATTTATTTCATATTTTAAACCTTTTTTAAACACTAACTCACCCGGTCACACATGGCTTTGACTTACTTGGTTATTACACGATTAATATTAATAATAACATTACACCATTAATTTGGCAGTTTATTTGATCTAAATATGCTAAGTTAACAAAATTTAATAATTATAATCTAAACATATTATATCGGATCTTAACATAAGTATTAGGTATATATTTTGAAAATTATTACTGAAATAATTAAACAAAATTATTAAAGAAAAAATTAAGATTTTTGAAAACTTAAATATGTGGCGTATTATAAAAAAATATTAAAAATTTGTAGTGCAGTCACTGAAGGTTTTCACCTCCAATTTCGTTGAACCTCCATCGATTTTCATGAAAATTGGTGAGTGGTTAGAGGTTACCTGAAGGAACAAAGGTGACATGATGCCAACTTGCGCCTTTATCCTGGGGGTGGATGCCACCCCTTCTCGCGGGTAAAAATTATTTTATTAAAACTAATATCACAAGTCGATAGACGGACAAATTCTAAGCAAAATTTGTTATAATTGGATATGGTAATTGAGTCAATACTCGCAATCTTTAGTTTGTATTTTTTATTAGTTGTTATGTAATCATGGGGCAACCGGTTTCGAGTCTTACAATATATGACTCATCATCAGGCCCAGTACAAAAAGTCTTCTCTATACAAACTACAAGCTAAAAAACACAAAACGAGAGACATGTACACATATATATAAAACATGAAAAACAACTTTGTCTTGGTTTCAATCACATACAATAAAGCCAAGCAACTGTTTAGTATTGAACTCAACAGTCCATATCATGTAAAATGAGACATTATATCATTGGGAGCGACCAATCTGATGAAAAGTGCTTGGTATATAATTTGATATATATACTACCATCAATCCTTAACTAGTCAAGGGTCGATGGAGTCCTGGTAAGATAGTATGCGATCAAAAGACATAATACAAAATTTCTTTAGTAAGCGGTATCTACTTACATAACAGCCATAGAAACTGTTCCACAGCTAAAGATGTACCTGGAAAGGTACTTTTTTTCTTATGGGGCTGGTGACTTCCAGGTACATCTTTAGCTGTGGAACAGTTTCTATGGCTGTTATGTAAGTAGATACCGTTTACTAAAGAAATTTTGTATTATGTCTTTTGATCGCATACTATTTTACCAGGACTCCATCGACCCTTGACTAGTTAAGGATTGATATATCAAATTATATACCAAGCACTTTTCATCAGATTGGTCGCTCCCAATGATATAATGTCTCATTTTACATGATATGGACTGTTGAGTTCAATACTAAACAGTTGCTTGGCTTTATTGTATGTGATTGAAACCAAGACAAAGTTGTTTTTCATGTTTTATATATATATATATATATATATATATATATATATATATATATATATATATATATATATATATATAATATATATATATATATATATATATATATATATATATATATATATATATATATATATATATATATATATATATATATGTGTACATGTCTCTCGTTTTGTGTTTTTTAGCTTGTAGTTTGTATAGAGAAGACTTTTTGTACTGGGCCTGATGATGAGTCATATATTGTAAGACTCGAAACCGGTTGCCCATGATTACATAACAACTAATAAAAAATACAAACTAAAGATTGCGAGTATTGACTCAATTACCATATCCAATTGTATAATGGACTCGCATTGGCAACCCTTTCATCATTTAAAATTTGTTATATAAAGTTATTAATATAAATCAATACTTTTCGAGTTATTAAAGATCAAAATTTTATTTTTTCGTAAAAAATGCATGTTTTAGAGCTGTTTTTCACATACAACTCAAACACTTAAATACCAGAATTTTTAAAATTATCATAATTTTAATTTTCTTTTGATAAATAACTCCAAAAATACTCAATATACGTAAAAAATGATATATATAACCCAATTTAGTTTTTTCTGTATCAAATATTTTACCTTTTTTGCAATTTCTGTAGGGTGAAAAAATAACCGAGATAGAAACGTTTAAAGCTTAAATTTTGCTGCGAGAACCATGTAACCGGGGCCATTTAACCTTTTACGTTTAAAAAAGTAAGAGGTGCAAAATATTAAATTCAACTTAGGTTTAAAAGCTCTTGAAATTAATATTCAAACCGTTTTTAGATGAATCTGATGTAGTGAAAATTAACGGAGTTATTTAAATAAACGTAATAACATTTTTTGGAAAAAATTTTAAAAGATAAATTTTGAAAAATTTTTGGAGAATAAATTTTAATGCTATCAACTTGTATGGGGACATTTGATAGATAATTCTAAGTACTTTTACGAATGTTTAATAAGTATATGTTATAAAATGCATCGTTTTCCCGATATTTAAGCTTGAATACTTAGATCACCAGGTATCACAGCCATATATTAATAGAGACCACACATAACACTTTAGTGTTCTCAATCTTATTGTGACTGATATAGTCCATTCATTAACGGTAAAATATTGCAAAACCTTTAAATTTTAAAGAACCTCTTGGATTGGCATGAAATTTGGCATACACACAGCTAACAAGTCAAAGAAAAAAAGTGATATTGTGCCGATATGTGCTTTTGCCCTGGGGGTGGTTTTCACCCCCTCTTGGGGGTTAAAAAATATTCGTCCAAACAAAGTCAGGAAATGGGTAAACTGGCTAATTTAAAGTAACTTTTGTTCTATAGAGTTTTTTCACTAAGTCAATAGTTTTCGAGTTATTTGGCAGTGAATATGTTCATTTTTTCAACAAAATAACCACGCTTTTAGACGGTTTTTCGCAAATAACTCAAATTGTAAGTATTCTGTCGATAAAGCATTCTTAGCAAAAATATAGCCTATAAAAAATTTTAAAAAATAGTGAATATATCACGTTTTTTTATTGAGTAGAAGCAGAGTTATAGCTAATGAAATATAGGTTCATATTCGTCAAATTCCAAGTGGAATACTTTAACGTGAAATAACCAAAAATAAAGCACATTTCGGGGAAAACTCATTTAAACTTATTTAAAGTGTTTAAAAAAAGCTTCATTTTTGTTTTATAAAAAAAATTTCTAGCATCAAAATTAAACAAGTTACGCTCAAAATAAAGGTAGTCCCTTTTGGTTTTGGTAAAAAAATCGAGAAAACCACCCCCTAATTAGTATCTTAAATGAACTTAATCGTAACGACTTCACAAGTTTCTTGACTCGTGTATATATTGTTTATATGATCTGTAAGTTTCATCGGTTCAAAGTCCTTATTATTGAAACGGCTGTAGTTAAAAGGGGTTGAACGAGTCACTGATCACGAATGTATGCAAATTTAGAAACACCAAATCTTGATCAATTTTTGTCTAACAAAAAAAAATACATGATGCAAAAAATACAATATTCAGAAAAGCAAATCCGACTTTTTTTGTATTTCGAGACTTTTGGTATCTCTAACAATTTTTAAGTTATTTTGAAAAAAAGCATATTTTTCAAAATTTAAATTTTTAAACATTTTACTTTGAAACCAAATTTTTTCAAAAATAAACACTTTGAATCGATGAAACTTACAGATCATATAAACACAATATAAGTAAAATAATTTATGGAGCGGCAACGATTAATTTCATTTAAGTTGCTAATTAGGGGGTGGTCTTCCCGATTTTTTTTTTGCAAAAACAAAAGGGACCAACTTTATTTTGAGCGTAACTTGCTTAAATTTAATGCTAGAAACTTTTCGTAAAAACAGAAATAAAGCTTTTTTTAAACACTTAAAAAAAGTTAAATGGGTTTTTCCCAAAAAGTGCTTAATTTTTTGGATATTTCACGTCGAAATATTCTATTTGAAATTTGGTGAATATGAATCTATATTTCATTGGCTATAACTCTGGTTCTACGAGATCCAGAGACCTAACGCGTACACCATTTTTTTTACTTTTTATAGGCTATATTTTTGCTAAGAACGGTTTTTTTCGACAAAATACTTACTTTTTAAGTTATTTGCGAAAAATCGTCTAAAAATGTGGTTATTTTGTTGAAAAATGAACATATTCACTCGCAAATAACTCGAAAAGTGTTGACTTGGCGAAAAAGCTCTATAGAACAAAAGTTACTTAAAATTAGTCAGTTTACCCATTTCCGGAGTTGTTTTGGACATATATTTTTTCACCCCCAAGAGGGGGTGAAAGTCACCCCCAGGGCAAAAGCACACGTCGGCACAATATCACTTTTTTTCTTTGACATGTAAGCTATGCGTATGCCAAATTTCATGTCAATCCAAGAGGTTCTTTAAAATTTAGAGCAAAAACCGTGAAAGAATGGACTAATAGGTTGGGGTTACAGAGCATTTTACGCATGTTCATGAAGCTATTTCAATGCGTCTTCTAATTTCTTTTGAGTGGTCTAGCTCTCTGCCCAGGTATATAAGGCTTTGGGAACTCTCAAGGGTGATACCATTGATTTGTATGTTGGGTGCAATTTGTTCATGGGGGCTCTTGTGGAATACCATGATTTTGGTTTTGGAAAAGTTAATATCCAAGCCCAGTCTGTGACTTTTTTCTGATAGTATGTTCGTCATATTTTTAGTTGGTCTTCTGTTTCCGCTAATACTACGGTGTCATCGGCATATCTTACATTGTTGATGATGATTCCATTGACTCTGGCACCTTCAGGGCGATATTCAAGAGAAGCTCTGATGATATGATCGGCATAGATATTAAATAGTAGAGGGGACAGAATTCACCCTTGACACACTCCTCGTTCTATGTTTACGTAATTGGTGTTTCCGTTGTCTGTTTGAACGCATCCTGTGTGGTTCCAGTATGTATTGCTTGTTATAGCTATGTCGTGTCCGTCTAACTCTACTTCTTTTTAAATTTTAAATAAAAGATAAAAAAAATACAAATAACTAAAGATAAAGAGATCGTAGAGTCTTGAAACTTGGTATGGCGAGTTAGACAAGGCGGAAACGGCGGGTTTGTTGGGAAAAATATTCCCATGAGATTTTTTTTGCATAATCACATTCGTGAGACATCCCAGAATAAGGTTCAAGAAGTCACCCACGAGAAAAGTGGGCCAATTTTTTTTTTAACAATTTTTTTTAATCAAATTGCAAAAATCAATATTTTTGGCCCGGACTAATTTTTTTTAGGTTTTTTGGACCATTTTGGACAAAAAGGGTCTCTTATAATTTTTCTGTAAAGTTGATCTTTTTCGAGTTATAAGCAAGTTAAAATTTTGAAAAACGCGAAAATGGCCATTTTTAAGACTTAATAACTCGGTCAAAAATTATTATTTTGAAAGTCAGAAAGTGACTAAATCAAAGTTTAAAGTCGCCGCTACATGATCCTGAAGAAATCTGTGTCATTAATTTACTACTAAGCTGTTATTTTTAATTAATAACAATGAATGGTTAGATCGTATTGACGCTGCTGTAAATGTGAGTGCGAGTAAGACGCACAATTGTACTGCTGGAATGGCTTCTCTCTCGCACTCAGCATTTACAGCCCCACAAACGTGCATGGCACTTATTATTATTACTTAAAAATAACAGCTTAGTATTAAAATAATGACAAAAATTTCTTCAGGATCTTGTAGGGGGGACTTTAAACTTTGATTTAGTCATATACTGACTTTCATAATAATAACTTTTAACCGAGGTATTAAGCTTTGAAAATCGCCATTTTTCGTTTTTTTCAATTTTAAATTGCTTATAAGTCGAAAACTATCAACTTTAGAGAAAAATTATAAGAGACCTTTTTTGTCCAGAATGGTCCAAAAAATTAAAGAAAAAATTGTTTATGCCAAAAATATTGATTCTTACAATTTGATTAAAAAAAATTGTTAAAAAAAATTGGCCCACTTTTCACATGGGCGACTTCTTGATCCTTATTCTGGGATGTCTCACGAATGTGATTATGCAAAAAAATCTCATGGGAATATTTTTCCCTTCGAACCCGCCGTTTTCGCCTTGTCTAAGTGTTTTGCACATTTTAGTAAAAATATCTAGTGACTTTCAGTGAAAATAATTACACTACATTATATTAAAACGTTTTTATATACTTGGCTTGGTCTTTGTCACTATCTCCACAAATTTTGTAATCCATTTTAAACATAGTTCTATGTTTCCTAGCCACCTGAAATTTTCAGAATAGCTCAGAACTATCTACCAATGCAATATTTAATTGCTATTATATGAATACATAGATTTTTTTTTTAATTTCAAACTATTTTAAAAATGTAACTAATGCAATGACATTTAAATACCATTTTAAAGTAAGTTAACGAATCGATACGTGGTGGCTTAGTGGCAGAATGGTAGACTGGAGATCGAGCGGTCCTGAGTTCGAAACCCGTCTGTTAGGTTTTTTTAATAAATGATTAAAAGTTAATATAATTAACATTCATATTTTATAAGTGAATTATTTAATATAAATATTATAATATTACCATTTTAAATATTTTCTTTGATTTATATGAGTTTAAATCCGCTAGAGAAATTATGCCTCTAAAAAAGTCCTAAAAAATTCTTTTATGACATAGAAATTGAAACAACAAAATAGTTTATAATTTTATATTGGGTCCTATAAATAATGAAAACGTTTTATTATAAAAAAATATTTTTTATAAAAGTGTAATTATTTATTATTTTTTATTATAATTACCTTTGTATAATATTGAATTAAAATTTTACAATAATTTTCAATCTAGTATCACTTGAATCTGTTATGCCCTTGAATTATTATAACATGTTGAGAACTTAGGTTCTCCTTATTAATAGTTTCACAAGGATGGTTATGTTCGTTAAAAATATAAACAATATTTCGAGTTGTATATAGAAAGCAGCTACACTTGCCATGCCGTCGCTTACAGCGCCATCTTGTTTTTTTCGCGTCTTTCCTATGAAAGCTATACGAGTAGTTATTGAGAATCAATATTGGATTTATTTTGCCTTTACTGAAATATACCATACCTAAAAATAGATAATTTAGAAACAGAAAACAATTGTAATAAAATATAAAATGAACATTAATTTGATGAACGTGTTGCTGATGTGAGCCATAATTTACCATGTTGGTGAAGAAGAGACAGGTACTACTCACAATCCAAATGAATTATTTATTGTGTAAAATAGAGTGGCTTATTTTGGCGCCCAATTGATATACTGCGAGGCATAAGTTAGGGATATAGAAAATTATGCTCATTTTCTTAGTTGATTTTTTCGTAAACAGATTAACGACTTCCACTATTTTTTTTATTGTTTTAGATTTTTCTTTAGTATTTACTTAGTTGTGCAAAGGTTTACTCAAAAATATCAAAAATACCACAAAGAAAAATTCCTGTAACTGGCTGTATACCATAAATTACAAAAAATAAAAACCTTATCTTGTAAAAGGTATATTTTAGTCTTTAGGAGTTTACTCAAACTCCTTTTTTGTACCTATACCGGATGGAAGATGTTTTTCTTATGTTGAATCTCACTGATATCTTTGGAAACAAAGAAAATAGGTGGTTTTACTCCTTAACTTGTGTATTAATGGAAATAAAACGACATTAACTATAAAAAATAAAAGTTAACAAAACATTAAAAACACAAGGACACATAACGTAAACAGTTCTTATCGACACCTATAAGAATTATTTGTCGATCAGGTAAGCGGTATGCACAGCGTAACATAAGAGGGACGAGATTGTTTAAAGGAGGCTCTGTGATGTTTTGAGGTGGAATTTCCTTGAGAGTAAGTACGGATTTGGTGTCTACGTGGAGCCTCTTTAAATATCGGAAGGATTACACAGATAATTACACAGATTTTTTTCTTTAAACACTCTGTTCCTTTCGCACTATTCAGAAATAATTTCATCTTAGTGGTATGATAAGACATGGCCTCCTCATGTATCCCTTGTCGTCAGTTAAAACACATATTAAAGAGTAAAACCGTCTAGTTCCTTTTAAAAAAATAAATTGTTTACAAAATATGAGACTACAACACAATCTTGATGTATACGCACACGCACCTTTGAACCTTTTCCTCCCTACACGGTGTCTCAAAGTTTTATTTTGGTTAAGACATGTTAAACTACAAAACCGTCTATTTTCTTTGTTTCTAAAGAGCATGTCATTGTTTCATTCTATCAGATCAGATCATTGTTTCTAAACAATGTCAGGGACATTCCAAAAACAAAATGTGACGGTTTGAGCGGCGCGTAAGGAAATGGGTGAGTCACAAAGTTTCACAAGAAAAAAGCGAATATTTCGAGAAATAAACGTCAGATCGAAAAACTAAAAATTACGTGTCCAATATTTTTCAAAAATCTATGGAATGATACCAAACACGATCCCCCACAGAGAGGGGTGGGTGTTAAATTTTAAATTTTAAATAGGAACCCCGCGATATTTCGCGAAATGAACATCAGATCGAAAAACTGCAAAATTAACGTATTCAATATTTTTGAAAAATCTATCGAATGACACTAAACACGACCCCCACCGAGGAGGAGTGGGGAGTTACTTTAAAAACTTAAATAGGAGCCCCCTTTATTATTGCAGATGTGGATTCTTTACGTAATAATAAGCAATTTTATTTGGAACATTTTTTCGAATTATGAATATATGTCCTATAATCGGAAAAACGATTGTTGGAAAGGAGAATTAAATTAAAAAATGGAAAGTCCCCACTTAAATGAAAAACTTAACTTTTTTTGGCTTTACGACCTAATCTTCACAACCCAATAGGTCCCATAACGCTCGAGCGACTGCAAATTTAGCACACTTTCCTCTCCTATTATTAACTTGTGCCTCGCAGTGTATTATCGAAGCATTTAGTATAAGAAATATTTAAGTTTTATCTTCTTCTTCTTCTTGTAGTACCTATCCGTTTCGGATGTTGGCGACCATCATGGCAATCTGTTCTTTGCAAACTGCTGTTCTGAAAATATTTGTAGTGGTTGTGTTAAACCACGTACGTAGATTTTTCAGCCAGGAAATCCTTCGCCTTCCTGGTCCACGCTTTTCTTCTACTTTTCCCTGCAAGATTAGTTGCAAGTTTTATGGAAACACTAGTCCTCTGCTGAGGCAACTCTCATTGGTGGAACAGATGAGGAAAATTGACGATAGTTGTTTTACTGCTTTTATTTGCTGTTATTGTATTTTTGTATTATATAAAAAAACTTATAAAGAAAAAAAAACGAAATATTTATTATAACGACCAAACACCCCTAAACTAAAAAAAGCAGTAATAAGACCGGTTATAGCCTGTAGATCGGAAGTAATGTAGCTTATATAAGAAGATGAAGAAAAACTAAGAATAATTGAAAGAAAAATTATGAAAGGGTTACACGGCCCAATAAATACACACCAAGTAAAATATAGAATACTGATGAACTGCTAAATAATAAATATAACTGAAGGGGAAGATACAGCAAAATTGATTAAAGCACAAAATCTGAGATCGTTTGATCACATATAAAGAAAAGAAAAAGACGCACTAATTAGAAGGAGCATCATCATCATCGTCATCATTCAGCCTAAACTTGACCACAGCTGAACGTAGGCCTCCCGTAGTTCACCCCACAAATTCCTGTCCTGAGCTGCTTTCATCAAATTTTGACATGCCCGCTTTAGGTCATCTGTCCATCTTGTTGGTGGTCGCAGACGCGTATCTAGAAATTCATAATAGGGAGGGCCAGACTTACCTCATTTACAGTGATGCCACAGCTACAGATTTTTCGGTATATCTACCGAATACCTGTCAAATCAACCGATCTGCCTAATTCTCCTTTTCTCTACCGACAAATGAAAATTCTTAATTTTCAAATTAATCTGCCGATTTTTTTTTACCGAAAAATAAAAATTATTAGAAAAAAATTTTTAGCGGATAGATTTGGCAACAGAGTTTAGTCAATTTTCAAGAATTCTTTAATTTTACTAACTTTTACTAGCTTGTGACACAATGTGCGAACCAGCAGATACGGATTTACCGATATCAATTTTATGACCAGTCCTTTGTCCTTTTATATTATGATTTTGGGAGTAAAATGTATCTACATGAATCTGAATAGTGAATACTGATTGTGGCTTATTTTGATATAGAAGATAATTCCAAACTAAAAATAGTATTTATATTAATATCTTAAAATAGGAGAAATTTATTTTGCACCATTTTAACTTACAGTATTTCGACATAACTAAAGAACATTTAAAATTTTTCTCGTTCTCAATTGCTTCAATATCCGACATTGTTTTGTTTTTAAACGATTATAAAGTGTAAAAAATCATGTTTTTGCATATAAAACATTCCTTGTAGATTTTAGATAAAAATGTTTCAAATAAATATTCTAGATCTTAATAGTTTTTAATTTGAAATACATAAACAATTGGAGATAATTGCAAAAAAACCCTTATTTTTGCAGTAATTTATAAATTTTAACAACTTATAACTATTATTTATTACAACAAAAATTTTTAACTTATTTTTTAAACAATTATACAGCTTTCAAATAAGATTATTTTGTATCTTGAACGTTAATAGGTACACGTGTGGTAAGTTTTTTTAAAAAGTCTACAACAGGAAAAAATATGCAGTTTTATTTTATTATAAATAAATTAATTCCTTATAACAAAACTAAAGCATCCTTGATATTTAGTATTGCGTTAGTTAGACGGCTCTACTCGAGTTACTTTGGATTAAAAAAAATGAAGAAAATTGCTCTATAATACCTAGAAAGCCGAGAAAATACATTTTTTTAAGGTATACCGATTTTAAACTTTGAATGATTTTTATGATGAATGGTGATTATTGATCATTACATGATGATGAATGTAGTTTATTTTTGAATACTCGTACCTAAAGTATCATGTTTTTGCAATGTGACAGCTAGGGAGCGGATTTATATGCGATCAATTTTGATGAAATATGCGCATATATATGCAGTAAAAAATTACGAAATATGCGCAAGATATGCACAAAAATTCAAAAAATGCACATTTTGAGAAACCACAAATTTTCTGTTCTCTATTCTAGGGGGTTCTTTTATAGGGGGTGGGGGCAATTTTATTTATTATCTTTCAAATAAAATCATTATTTTTTATATATGCAATTTATTCACATTTTTTACAAAAAATGATACCAGTAGTTACCTATTAAAAATAAAACAACAATATCACTATAATATCTTTTTTTATAATTATAATTCCCTACAATGTGCTTTTCCAAATTTTTGGGGAAAAAAGAGATACCGGAGAAAGTAAAAACGGCAGTCGTTAGATCAGTAGTTAGACCAACAATCATGTATAGCAGCGAGACATGGACATTGACGGGGAGACAAAAATCCAGAGTCAATGCTATGGAAATGAGATTCCTGAGGAAAATAGCAAACAGAAAGAGGACAGACAAAGTATAAGACGAAACAATCAGACAAGAACCTAAAACTACAACCAATCAATGAAAAAATAGTAGATGGACAACTTAGATGGTTCGGGCACGTGTGTAGAATGTCGAACGCGAGACTAACAAAACGAATGTTCGAATCGAGAGTGCAGGGGAAAAACAAAAGATCGGTTAACATGGAGGCTACAATGCCAAATTCAACTCCACAAGCCTTAAAGGTAGAAAGGCTTAGGACTAAGTAAGTAAGTAAGTAAGTAAACTTTAATGAGGAAGCAGCCAAATATTAGGCATTTATTAAAGAAAAAAGATGAAGAAAGCAATCTTAAAACTCACCATTTTACTACGTGCTTTGCAAAATAAGTTTCCATTGCTGTAATGAAGCTCGGGATATAGGTCTGGATCACGCGTATGAAAAAAAGTTGATTAATAGCAAGCTGAAAATTTGTTAATAGCTTAAGGGTGTCTAGTCGGACAAACTTTGATATATGGGAACGCTGGAACAGGAGAAGTTTTAATTGTGGAACAGGTTAAAAATTTGGAACGGTCAGACCACAAAAACGGCACATGTATTTTGTCCGACAGAACAGACTTAAACTCTTCGAACAGAGATTAAACTCTCATGCAAAAATCAGACTGCTATTTATCACCAAATGGGCGTTTTAATGAGTGGAACATGTAGAATATGTCAAATGACAGGAATTATGACAGGTGATAAATAGCAGTCTGATTTTTGCATGAGAGTTTAATCTCTGTTCGCAGAGTTTAAGTCTATTCTGTCGGACAAAATAAATGTGCCCTTTTTCGTGTTCTGACCATTCCAAATTTTTAACCTGTTCCACAATTAAAACTGCCCCTCTTCCAGTGTTCCACTATTTCAAAGTTTGCCGGACTAGACACCGTTTAGCTATTAACAAATTTTCAGCTTGCTATTAATCAACTTTTTTTTCATACGCGGGATCCAGACCTAATAGGTTTTGATCCAAGAATAAACCAGGCTAGATTCTTTCGGCATATTGCACTATTCACAAATAGAAGTATTAAACAAAAATTAAACATAC